>NW_028270151.1:20486477-20637032 GCF_037043375.1 Chiloscyllium plagiosum | reverse complement strand
AAACTAACTTTTCCTTATTTTAAAATATTCCAGGTGTGATGCAGCTGGGCAAACCACTTGCCTTTAAGCAAAACAGAATTTATTTAAACACTACAGTTGAAACACAAACCAAAGAAAGAATATTGAGTAACTCTTCTACAGTCCCTTTAGCTGTGATATTGCATAATGGAATGGCCTCTGGGAATCCAGTAGACACATCATTATTGTCAACAAATACTGATTTGTTTTCGGTAGGGGTCCTATACAATCAATTAAGACTCTTGTAAACGGTTCCTCAAATGTCGGAATGGGTATTAAAGGTGAGGGTTTCATGCATGAGGTTTTCCAATTACCTGACATGTGTGATATGTCTGGAAAAATTCAATTACATCCTTATGCAATCCAGGCTAGTAAAAATGTTTATGCATTTTAGTTTGAGTTTTTATTACCTCTAAATAAACTCCCACTGGTAGTTCATGCACTACGTGCAACACCTCCTTTCTATAACCCACTGGAAACACGACTCGATGAACTTCTGCCCATTTCTCATCTGTCTGAGTATGTGATGGTCTCCATTTCCACATTAAGATATCATTTTTTAGAACTATATTTTTATTGAAAATAGATTTTTTAATATTACATCAAATACAAGACAACACAATTCAAAACAATACAAAGAAAGAGCACCAAAATAATGTAAAAAAACCCAAACCACCCTCATGTACAAATGTATAAATATGTATAAAAAATTTAAAACTCCAACTACTTAACTAAATAAATAATAACTAACAACAAACTAATAAATAATAATAATACAGCTCAGCCAAACAAAACACTAACTCTTGTATATTGACAGCATTAATTTTCACCTATTCATATGTTCGCAGCTCCTTCTCTCTGGATATTGGATCGTAAATGGCTATATAAAAGCCCTTTTGGTGTGGCAAACAAATTTGTGTCCAGGTATTCCAAAAAGGGCTGCCATGTCTTATAGAAATACTTGTGAGAAAATCGCCAACCCAACGGGCCCAGGAGATTTTTGGATACCCAACCTAACAGGAAGTGTGAATGTTGTAAAGTTTATGTTATGCGCATCTACAGGGAACACACTGAGCAAGACAAGAAGAAGAGAGATTGGGTTGTTCTCCATCTTTACACCCAAACTCCCCTTCATTGCACCCGCTACAGCACTCCAGTATGTTTGAAGCCTATCACAGGATCAGGGATAATGGGTAAGAGTGCCGTACCAACCTTACACTTGTGACATGTTGAAGATGCCCCGGTTTAAATTTTGGCAAACAATCTGAGCCAAGTGGAGTCTGTGGAGAATCTTCAATTGTAAAACATGGGTCCAATTGCAAATTGATATCATTCTTGCATTTTCCCAAGTATCTTCCCATCCCAGGTGACCTCAATGCATAGCTCTCTCTCCCACACTCTGCAGAGTCGATCGAAACTATCTGATGGGCCGCTCCCCCAAAATGATGATATAAAGTGTTGACATAAAGTGTACTCTTCACACTGAGCACCCTCTTCTCTATGTCGGATTTGTAGGGATCAGTCTTATTTTGAATAAAATCCCTAACTTGAAAAAAACGGAAGACGTCCCTGCTAGATAGCACTTATTTCCATGCTAACTGATCAAAGGACGTCATTATGTCTCCCTCAAATAAATCACTCATGCAAGACACACCACAAGCTGCCCAATGTTTGAATCCTGAATCCATCATCCCTGGTTAAAAATCCAGCATACCCACTACAGGTGTAAGAAAAGATGTTTTGCCAATATTACCTTCCCTCTGCCGAATTGTCCTCCATGCTTTAACAGTATAAGTAACTGTTGGGTTGTGGCAATATTCCTTAACTGTCCTCATTTTGTCCAAAAACAGCAAGCTAGTAAGGAGTCACTTTGCTTGAGAGGTTTCGATATTAACCATATTGAAGGAGGGTCCCCATAAGTCCAAGCACTCATGTAAGATAAAAGCGAGTGTAGTCAATAGTAGTTAATGTTCAGGACAGCCACTCCCACCAATCTCTGAGGCGATTGCAGTTAAGCTATTTTAATATGGGGCCATTTACGATGCCAAACAAAAGAGCTGAACCAGTCGTTCAGTCTCCTGAACTTTTGCTTATCAAAAATCAGGGGGAGCATCCGTACAGGCTACAACAAGCGGGGGACAATATTCATCTTAATAAGCACTATCTGACCTAACCATGAGACTGGAAGTGCTTCCCATCTTTGAAGGTCTTGTTTGATTTTGTTGAATATTTGAACAAAGTTAGCTTACAACAACCGATCAAAAACTGGAGTGATGAATATGCCCAGATACATAAAAACCCCCTGTGACCACTTAAATGGGAATTGAGATTCGCCCTCAAGACCTAGCACCTTTCTAAGACCACCCATAGGCGTAGCCTCTGATTTTGCAAATTAATCTTGTATCCTGAAAAGCTGCCAAACGAATAGATGTGTTGTATCAGGTGATGCACCAAAACTGCTGGATTTGACAAAAAAGTGAGGATATCGTTCATGTACAATGAAATCTTATATAACTTTGACCCTACTTGTGGAGCCGATAAATTAGGATCTCTACAAATGGCTTCCGCTGACACTTCAATCACCAATGTAAAAAACAATGGCGAAAGGGGAGAGCCCTGCCGGCTGCCCCTAAAAATGTTAGAATTGCTTGATTGTATTTCATTGGTAATGACCACAGGGAAAGGGACACTGTAGAGAACTGTTACCCATCTTATAAAGGCTTCACCTAAGCCAAACCGCTCCAGTGTATAAAAAAGATATGGCTGCTCAACTCAGTCAAACGCCTTCTCTGCATCTACAGAAATCACCAATCCCTGTTTTGACTGTTGTTGGCATGCTTGAATTACATTAAGCAGCTTCCTAATATTATTGGAGAATCTGTGGCCTTTTATGAAGCCCGCCAGGTCCTCTTTAACAATAGAAGGTAACACAGTCTGCAGCCTTAACGCAAGAGTATTAGAGAGGAGTTCAAAGTCTACATTTAAGAGTGAAATGGGTCTGTAAGCAGCACAGTCCTTCAGAACCTTCCCTTTTTTCAAGAATAAGTGAAATATTGGCCTCTCTTAGAGGTGGTCGGAAACAATCATGACTGTACAAGTCATTAAACATGTTGATCATTGGGCCTGACAATATGTTTATAAATTCCTTATAGAATTTCCTGACACAATATGTAGACAGGCCAACAAGAGGTGAGGCCATACTGGATTTGGTTCTGGGTAACGAACCAGGCCAGGTGTTAGAATTAGAGGTAGGTGAGCACTTTGGGGATAGTGACCATAATTCGGTGATTTTTACACTCGTGATGGAGAGGGATAAGTGTGTACTACAGGGCAAGAATTATAGCTGGGGTAAGGGAAATTATGATGCGGTGAGGCATGACTTAGGATGTGTGGCTTGGAAAAGTAGACTCCAAGGCAAGAGTGTAAATGATATGTGGAACTTGTTCAAGGGGCAACTATTGAGTGTCCTTGATAATTATGTACCTGTCAGGCAGGGAGGAAAGGGTCGTGCGAGGGAGCCGTGGTTTAATAAGGAATTGGAATCCCTTGTTAAATGGAAGAGGGCGGTCTATCTCAAGATGAGACGTGAAGGTTCAATTGGGGCGATTGAGAGTTATAGGGTAGCCAGGAAGGACCTGAAGAGAGAGCTAAAAGCAGCAAGGAGGGGACATGAAAGGTCCTTAGTAGATAGGATTAGGGAAAACCCTAAGGCTTTCTATAGGTATGTTAGGAATAAAAGAATGACTAGGGTAGGAATAGGTCCAGTCAAGGATAGTAGGGGGAAGTTGCGTGTGGAGGCGGAAGAGATTGGGGAGACACTGAATGAATACTTTTCTTCAGTATTCACTCAGGAACAGGGCATTGTTGTCGATGAGAATACTGAGGCACAAATAAGTAGAATGGATGGCTTTGAGGTATGTAGAGAAGAGGTGTTGGAAATCCTGGAAAAGGTGAAAATAGATAAGTCCCCTGGGCCTGATGGCATTTATCCTAGGATTCTCTGGGAAGCAAGGGAGGAGATTGCAGAGCCATTGGCCTTGATTTTTGTGTCCTCTTTGTCTACAGGAGTAGTCCCAGAAGACTGGAGGATAGCAAATGTGGTTCCCTTGTTCAAAAAGGGGAGTAGGGATAGCCCTAGTAACTATAGGCCGGTGAGTCTCACTTCTGTTGTGGGCAAAGTCTTAGAGAGAATTGTAAGGGATAGGATTTATGCACATCTGGATAGGAATAATGTGATCAAGGATAGTCAGCATGGTTTTGTGAAGGGCAGGTCGTGCCTCACAAACCTTATTGAATTCTTTGAAAAGGTGACGAAGGAGGTTGATGAGGGGAAAGCGGTAGATGTGGTATATATGGATTTTAGTAAGGCGTTTGATAAGGTTCCCCATGGTAGGCTACTGCAGAAAATACGGAGATATGGCATTGAGGGTGAGTTGGAGGTTTGGATTAGGAATTGGCTGGATGGAAGAAGACAGAGGGTAGTAGTTGATGGCAAAGTTTCTTCATGGAGTGCCGTCACTAGCGGTGTTCCGCAAGGATCTGTTTTGGGACCATTGCTGTTTGTCATTTTTATAAATGACCTGGAAGAGGGGTTAGAAGGTTGGGTGAGCAAGTTTGCGGATGATACGAAAGTCGGAGGAGTTGTTGACAGTGAGGAAGCATGTGGCAGGTTACAGCAGGATATAGAGAAGCTGCAGAGCTGGGCAGAAAGGTGGCAGATGGAATTCAATGTAGCTAAGTGCGAGGTGATTCACTTTGGGAAGAATAATAAAAAGATGGGGTACTGGGCTAATGGTCGGATACTTGGTAGTGTGGATGAGCAGAGGGATCTTGGTGTCCATGTACACAGATCTCTGAAAGTTGCCACCCAGGTAAATAGTGCGGTGAGGAAGGCATATGGCGTACTGGCTTTTATTGGTAGAGGAATTGAGTTCCGGAGTCCTGAGGTCATGATGCAGTTGTATAAGACTCTGGTACGGCCGCATCTGGAATATTGTGTGCAGTTTTGGTCGCCATACTATAGGAAGGATGTGGAGGCATTGGAACGGGTGCAGAGGAGGTTTACCAGGATGTTGCCTGGTATGGAAGGAAAATCGTATGAGGAAAGACTGAGGCACTTGGGGCTGTTTTCTCTGGAGAAAAGAAGGTTTAGGGGTGACTTGATTGAGGTGTACAAGATGATTAGGGGGTTAGATAGGGTCGACAGTATGAACCTTTTCCCGCGTATTGAGTCGGGTATTACAAGGGGGCATAGCTTTAAATTAAGGGGGGGTAGATATAGGACTGATGTTAGGGGTAGGTTCTTCACTCAGCGAGTCGTTAGTTCATGGAATGCCCTGCCAGTGACAGTGGTGGACTCTCCCTCTTTATGGGCATTTAAGAGGGCATTGGATAGGTATATGGAGGATAGTGGGTTAGTGTAGTTTAGGTGGGCTTGGATCGGCGCAACATCGAGGGCCCAAGGGCCTGTACTGCGCTGTATTCTTCTATGTTCTATGTTCTATGTTCTATGTTCTATGTTCTATGTTCTATGTTCTATGTTCTAATTCACTGGGAAGTCCATCAGGACCAGGCATCTTTCCACTCTGAAGCTGCTGCATAGCCTCCTGCACTTCTTGCTCTAATAAGGGGTCATTGAGAAAAGACTCTTGTTCGGGGGTCACGCCCAGGAGCTCCAGATCCTTGAAAAAGGACTCCATCTTGGCCTGCCCCTCCTCACGACCCTCAGATTGGTATAATTGAGAGTAAAATCTCTGGAATGCCACATTAATTTTTTTAGAATCACAAGATAGGTTCCCAGACCCTTCCCTAATTGATGTAATGGCTTGAGGGACACTCTTTTTTTCTGGTGAGATACACTAGGTACTTGCCTGACTTGTCACCAAGCTCATATAACCTTTGTGTTGCAAAAGTAAGCTCCTTCCTTGCTGTCTGCGTAGGCACAGAATTCAATGCAGACTGAAGTGCGATAATCCTCTGTAGTTTGACCGAGGGCCTATCAAAGTAAGTCTTCTCGGCTGCCTTCAACCAAGGAGACGTTGCTGCTCACCCTTCTGCCACTTCCTACTGGCAGAGTAGGAAATAACTAACTCCCTGGCATGGGCTTTGGCAGTTTCCCAAATGATGGATGGGCTACTAACCGAGCCTGAGTTAATGTCTAGGAATGACCTAAATTCCTGAGTGAAGTACTCCATAGATTTATTATCCTTAAGGACAAAGGGAGCCATTTGTTAGTGCCATGGGCCCACCATAGTATCCTTAATCTTAATCAACAAGTACACTGGAGCATGATCGGAGATGGTAATATTACCAACCGTACAAGATGCCACCAAGTCCAGAGTTGCCACAGGGGTCAGAAAACAAATCAATCCTGGTGTGACATCTGTGTGGATTGGACAAAAAATGTAAAATCCCTGCTTGTAGGGTGGAGATGCCTCCAGATATCCACCAACCCTAACTCCACACACTGATGCACTAATTGTATAGTTTGTACAGATGGTATCAGGGGCCTTTGGGCAACCTGTCTACCATGGGATTCATAAGACAATTAAAATCTCCCCCTATAGTGATATGCTCGGACTCGAGACTGATCAATTTAGAGAACGTGTGTAACAGAAATTTGAGGGATGTGCCAGAGCACAATAAATATTTAAAACACCATATTCTTCCCCATTTATCAGGACTTTGAGGATTACAAACCTCCTGTGTAGCCACTCCTCTACTCCTGATATTAAAAGATGAAAAGTAAACACAATTAAAACCTTTCTATTGTAGTTTCAAATGCTCCCTATCATCCAAGTGTGTCTCCTGTAACAAAGCAATATCCACCCTTTCCTTTGAAAGACTCAAAAGTACCTTCTTCCCCTTAATTGGTGAATGACTCCCCTTGATGTTCCAGGTACACTATTTAATCAAGTCATTTGTCATAACCTTCTGCAGTAACATTTAGATTCCAGACAGGAAGAATTTGAATTATAAATTGCCAAGCCTTAGTGTCACAAGATCCATTGAACCATAAAAACTATATTAAATCAAACCATTACAGTTAACAAACCTGCAAAGTTATCAAAAATTACATACAACAAAAACTAAAAAACAAACCAACATATAAAGTCCAATGGTGCTGAATAGGGGAATTCACCCCCTGCCCAAAGGGGGCATCTACACATCCCAGAACCCATCCTCACATCCCGCTGGCAATACTGCAGCCAGGGCATTTAAATATCTGAACCAGGCATAAAATGCCCATAAGTAGGCAACTAGCCATCCCAACCATTTGCCGTCTCCTAACAAGAGCCGCACCACAAACACAAGCAGAAAAGAAAGAAAATATACCACAAAATAACAATGTGAACAAAAAAATTTTGAAAAAAAAGGATAAGTACCCCACCCATCCTTTGGTATAACTTATATCAGAAATTGAAAGTACACATCCCTACTAACCCTGAACATAGGTTAGACCAGATTATTAACAATAATTTAAAATATGAAAAGAAAGCCCCAACTGGACTTTCTCTTTTTTTTGAAGAAAACCAAGACAATCCCAAACAACACTAGTATTCGTACACACTAAATTGTTCAAATAAAGTTAATTTGTCCACAAAGTCTCTTGCCTTCTCTGATGCGTCAAAGAGATGTATAGATCGATCTAATGTGATTCAAAGCACTGCCAGATACCTCAGAGAGTACTGGATCCTGAGCTCCTGCAGTCTCCTCTTGACACTGTAATAGGATTTTCTTTTCTGGATCACTGCTGCTGAGAAGGTCTGGAAGAAAATTATCTTAGAGCCCTCATAATCTAGGGCCTTTGGATCCTTACCCCAGATTCTGGAAGATTCCACAGTTCTTTCCTTATCTCTATAGTGATGAAACTACACCAAGATAGGACGAGGACGTCAGTCCAGACCTGACCTCCGTGCTGTGACTCAGTGAGCCCTCTCAATCTTCAAGCCTCACTTTCCAGTCTCCAAGTTAAGGAATTTTGGCAATCAGTCCTCAATAAATTCCACCAGCCACTCACCTTCCTTACCCTCCGGCAGACTGATGATCCGAATATTTTTCTCCTGCCCCTGTTCTCAAGGTCATCAATCTGGTCAAGCAAATTTCGGACCTGCGTCTCCAGGGTCTGGATCCTATCATTGGAGGAACTGGTATCAGCTTCCACCACCGCAACTCTGTCTTCTACCTCATCTGTCCTATTCTCCAGGTCTCCCAGCTGCTGTTCGTGCTTCTGCAATATGATAGAGATCGGGGCCAGCTCCTCCTCTATCTGCTTGCCCAACATCTCATGAAATTTCAATAGCTCCTTCACCAGACCTGGTGGGAAAGCGAGTCTGAGGATCCTGTTGCCTGGGCTGCAGCCTGACCTTGGAAGTACCTCGTCCCTTCTTTCACATTCCTGGATGTTGAAAACCAAGATAAGTTGCTCTCTGACAGTTTCCTGGGACTCCATGACCTTTCCAGAGATGCAGGACATCGCGATGGCTCAGGTAGGGCAGGCTCGGACTTCAACCCGCTCTGCAACGTGATCTTCCTGGATCGCCACCATCTTGGATCAAGACATCATTTTTAAGATTGTAGCACTGAGGGATACACTCAGATTCATTTCTATGTATGTATTTTAATACAATTGCTTCAGTTTTTCATCTTTGTGTTGTAACTCAGTTAATTTCTCTGAGCTAAAGATATCCACTTTGTCCTCCACCTGCACCTATTTTGCCTCAACCATTCCATCAAAAGTGGTCTCCGATAATTCTAATTCAAGTCCCTTATCTTTATTCTTTGATTTTTCCTCCTGTTTCAACTGGTAACTTTGTGACCTTGTTACCACTCAGTTAAGAAAAATCCCAGGGTATGCTTCCCGTAGTTCCTCAGTTGCCTGAGTTTCCACTGGATTTTCAACCACAGTAGGCAGTACTCCTACTTGTGAACCAGCTATATTGTTAGCAAGGACAAATTGTATTCCTAGAGCAGAGAGTACTTCCGGTACTCACACCACGACTTCTCCCCTTTGTACTGGACACTCTAACCTCACTTGTCTCACCATGAATTCCACATATTAGTATTTTTTCTGGCCGTAGTTCTTCTGAGTTACATATCTCCTCATCTTCCAACATCAAAGATGTTGATTCCATATCTCTTAATACTGTAACCACTTTACCTGCGGCTCTTGGTCTATACGAGTAAACCTTATCTTTGTAAGTATATGATTTAAGAAGATCTGGCACTTCCTCCTTAACCAATCTCTGACCGGATTGTAGATTCTGGTGACGCTTTTTAGCTTCCACTGTGCTTTTCTTAACTCTAACAGTGAACATTAAACAACAACTATTCACAACTCTAAGCCCCCCTTCCTCTTAACTGCTTATTATCTGCCTCCAAATCTATAATAATATACTGTTCCAATAAAAACCCATATTAACATTACATCAGCTTAATTTCAAAACCACACAGCGCTATCATCTCTGGTGTTCATCTTCTTTCAGCTGAAGATCTCTCTGGGTCATCTTCTGTCCTTACTGCAAAGTTGTTTCATATGAAAAAGATACCTTTTGAATAGAGAGTGTTTTGAATGGCAGTCTTTCTCGACAGCAGTTGCTCTCTGTCAATGGCAGTTACTTTCTATCAATGGCAGTTAGTCTCTGTCAATGACCGATAGGCTCTGTCTGACTTTCAAAATGCCTGCTTTTTTAATGTCCCAAACATCTAATCATCTCATGGGTTTGAGGTTGGCCACACAATAAACTCAAACTCGACTCGTACCTTGGGACATAATTTAAACTGATTATTTAAATTTGAATTTTGTCAAAACAGTAAACAACTAAGGTATCTATTTTACAGCCAAATGTTACATATTTTCAATTTTCCAGTGCACTCTGAGACTGCTAGCTAATCATATGACAAGTGCTTGTAAGCTCTCAGTGCAAAACAGCAGTCACTCTCTCTGAAAGGTCCAGTACATGCCTTCAACTTCGTAACACTATTTCAGGAAGTGAACTTTTGAACTCCTCCAAAATAATCATCTCTCTAAGAGCGCCATATGTTTGATCTATTTTTAATGCCATTATCCATCTATCAAATTACTTTGTTTGATCTTTTCAAACTGAATGTATGTTTGACCAGGGTCCCTCCTTAGATTCCTGAAACAATGTCTGTAAGCTTCTGGCACAATCTCATATGCACATAAGATGGCTTTCTTCACCTCCTCATACTCCCCAGATGAGGATCTAAAATCTGGATTTAGGCAGTTGTCAGGAGCAACCATTTAATGCATGCCTTTATTAACTACAAAATGGCTTCTTAATGCAAGTAACATAAAATAACATAACAAAATGGCTTCTAGGCTGCAAACTAACAATTCTATTTAAAATGGAACCTAACTCTGCTGAAAGCTGCATTCCTGAACTAATTGAAAGAGATTGGTAAACAATGTCTTCGTCATAGTATGAATTAACTAAGCAAGATATGCATTATTAAAGTATTCTAACTGGCCTTAGGATTCAAGTGGCAAGAGATAAAAACGTGCAAAGCAAGTTAGTTCCCAGGAAATATGATTGGCTCAATTTTATGTCTATTTGTCATTTTATTGGATTAACTTTGAAATTAAGGTTGTACTGTTTGATAAGAGACCTAGAAAAATTGTCAGTGTTTTAAGCTAATTATGCAATTTATCCAGAGTACACAGATGTGCTCAATCCTTGTGTTGCTGGACAACCATAGCCCGGCCATTAATAAAGTGTGAAATATTGCTGAACCATATCAAACGGTTAATGTTTACTTGACCGATCGCGGAACCGACAGGCAACTCCCATGGGTCGAATCCTAATATAGTGCAGTGGCTCAGATTTGACAGTGGTCTAAGAGCCTTGCGTCCTCCACTACTGAATGTTGAGGAATTGGCCACCCAGTCATGAGTTTTGCATACCTCTCTGGTTTTTGTCTCATTCAAGTAGTGGTTGACCTGACCTCTCACTGTCTATTGTCTGAGTCCAGCCCGTGAAGGATCGGTCTCAGTAAGATTGAGGTCGGGGACCTGCACAAAAAGAGAAAATAAGATAGTTTCGGGGATCCGAGCAGGTCAGGGACCTGTATGCATAGTTGGGAACTCTGATTCAGTTGGATTGGCATTGTCTAAATTGATACTTAAATTGTTCTATGAAATAAAGAAGTATCGTGATATCTTATAACAAAATGTCAGGGTTTTAGAATGTCGACAATGTTTTGCAGAAACCATTAGTCTTGTTGTTCGTTGTCAGGTTGTTGATTAATGAAAGTTTTACATTGGGATTATCTTCTCTGTTGTATTTGTTTGGATGGTCTTGTCTTGCTTTGCTGTTTTGTCTTGTTTGTTCTGTTTGTCCTGTGTTTGTTCTATGTTTACGAAATATACAGGGTGGTTGCTGCTTTTGTCATGTATAAGAAATATTTCTTTAAGTGATATAATTCTTATTCAATATAATTGATATCATTCAATAAGTGATATAATTCTCGCACACTTGGTTAAACAGCTATGTGCCACAACCAAGATTTATAAGGGTAAAACTCCCTAATTTTGACTTCTGGAATATGTGTGAGAGAGAGAAAAAAAATCTGCACCGATTCATTGCCTACAGCTTGCAAAAAGTTTAATTCTTTCAGATTCAGTATGGATTCACATTTGCTTGTTGGTGATTGAATGTTGTGTTTTGTTGCCTGGAGCTCAAGATCTGGGACTGTTTTGGAATTGATTTGCATTTCAGGAATTTAACATGATTTCTTTTAAGGTTGAGGATCTTTCAGTGATTATGAAATGAAATATTACAACTCTTACAAGCCATGACTGTCAGTTTCTCACTAATCTCTTTTATGCTTACGTGAAAGCCAACCTTATTCAATTTCAAATCAGTTTAATACAGAGGAAGACAACATTATAACCTTTAAAAAAAGCCTTCTCCTTTGATTCTGCACCATTTGCCATCAGTATAAACTTGCTCTCAAATTCCTCATAATTTCATAATATTGCCAAAGATCATTTTCACCCCTCTCCCTCTCACCCCTATGTGCTATACTAATAAAAGATTTGACCGAAGGAAGTAAAGCAGTAGCACTAAATCTGGGCCTAAGGTACAGAATCATCCTGTTCCAGGATGAAAGCAGGTCTCTGCTCAATTTTAGTTATAATCTAAACCTAACATTGAGGAAAATCACTTCTGACTTTAACATTTTCTCATTGAGTGGAGGAATTGCATGAACCTTATTTAATTTAGTTAAATTTTGTAAAACTGAAAGTATAAAGATAGATCCAAAATATCCCAAACCAATAGCATAGTTTTCAGAAAATGATACTAGCAGATTTAATTTTTGTTTCAGACTCATTTGTTTCCATTTAATTTTCAGACTGCTGTGTTTCATTGGTGATTATGGTGTGGCAGAGTGTAGATCACAGTGATGCTGGAAAAGCACAGCAGGTCAGGCAGCATCAGAGGAGCAGGAAAATCAACATTCCGGGCAAAAGCCCTTCATCAGGAATAGAGGCAGGAAGCCTCTAGGGTGGAGAGATAAATGGTGTGCCAGTCATGGCTTTATTTTATATCAATTCCCCTCCCTCAATTACGGTTGAAGTTTCAGTTCAACATTAGGTTGTGATAAATCATGTAACAAAATTAATATCCTATGGTTAATATCTGTGTCTTTGGATTCGGCCATTACTTGTGCATTAGAAGTTTTTTTTTGTTACCATGTGAGGAGACAAGACCTTTTAGCATCGTTAATGAGCAATGACTGGTCAGGACCGCTTAGGGAACCTAATCAGGGATTTAAATTAAGGGACTAGAACCAAGTAATTAGAGTGGATTTCAAAGTTGGAAACTGTATACATTTTACATTTTAAATATTGAATACTGAATAAATGAATTTCCAATTTATATTGATGACTTTTAAAATGTCTTAGTCACTTGTTCAGTTTCCACCTCTGAATTATAGATAATGATTATTTTATGTATTATTTTTAATAATCAATTGTTTTAGCCCGAATCGTAAAATCAAAATTAATTGACAGGACCGCTTGGTTTATTCCTTCACACATTGTCAGTGACCTATCTCATTGCCTCATGGTTAATTTGAAGCATGACTGCATTAATTCGTTGCTAATTAAAGAATGGAAAGATACCTTACTGATCAGTTCAAGGAATTCTGCATGTGATTGGGGGATAGCAGATGGAACTCCCAAAAGCTGGGAGGAGACTGTGAATAGGTATATGAAAAAATAAAAAGGGGCATGAGATAAAAAAAAATAAAAAGGACATGAGAAACAGTGTAAGGCCACTAAGGTTGAGGAATATACAAACAGGGTTAAAGCAACAATACAGTAAAATAACGAACTTTAGTTTCTACTTGGAATCCCGAGCATATGTCTGACATACTGACACTTTTTGAGGAAGGGGATACCCGCTGAGCCCCTAACATCTCCTGATTGTCCCCAGCACACCACCCACTTATTAAAAATCTTTCCTTCTTTTGAAAATGAAGAATCCAGTCTTCATAGCCAATATCATGGTGATGATATTGCGCCGGTCCATGCCGAGGAAACTGATTCTGTTTCCAAAGTAGTAGGTAGGTGGATGCAGCAGCCAAGCAGGCAGCCTTACACCACAAATTTCTGGTCCCATTGCGCCCCCAGAAAAACCCAGTTAGACACTGTATAAGAATGTGTATGCCAGACCTGGGTAAGGTACTGAAATCACGGGGGAAGCCCCTGCTGAAGAGCACAAACTATGGCCTTAAATAGGGTTCTCCCTCGATACTCAACCTAAAATGTGGGTGACCACTACTGGACGAGTTTGTGTTCCTTCTTTGCTGCTGCCTATTTTAGTTGATTATGCGTATTTTGTACACAGTTGGGCAAAGAGGGAATGGTTTATTCTCTATTACAATGGACTCCAACCCCGATGACAGGGACCCTTCTAAGTTCTCCCCACCATCCCTACTGTTAATAAGGTCATCGGGCACTTCCATCATTGCAAGTTCATCAGACAAGCCCTTTGCAAAGGGAGGAGATGATGAAGATTGAACTTGCCCTGCTGTGTGCACTGCCATTGCCAGCATTGGTGCTCAAGAAGGGACAGTTTACTGTGCGATCCTCAGCAACCAGAGACTATGTACGCTCAATGCCGAAAAGATGTCCTTGTATGCTGAGAAACTGATTCTTTTAATGCGTGGAACGTTACGAAGAATGATGCAGCAGTCAACTGCATCAAAAAGATCGGACAGTTCATTTACAGAACAAGTCTCAATGGTCTTTACCCTCTCAAGGTGTTGTGTACCAGTTTGATTTCAGTTGAGCTATCGGTGACCCTGGTAAGCCTTGCCCGTATTCAAATAGGTTATGCTGCAAAAGAGAAAAGGGGGAAATGTTATCTTTCACTAACAATTTGTTTCTCCAAAGTCACAATAGAATATTTGACAGGGATGAAGTGGTCTGTTTGCTGAAGGTTGTAATAAATCAGGTAACAAAATTAATATCCTATGGT
The DNA here is from genome assembly GCF_037043375.1 of Chiloscyllium plagiosum. NCBI lineage: Eukaryota > Metazoa > Chordata > Chondrichthyes > Orectolobiformes > Hemiscylliidae > Chiloscyllium > Chiloscyllium plagiosum. The sequence goes on along the minus strand of NW_028270151.1, from coordinate 20,622,507 downwards.
TAATATCTGTGTCTTTGGATTCAGCAAAAGACTTTGACCTCTTTTCCCCTCCCGAATCCCAACAAAGGAGAATGGAACGCTTCTAAAGCTTTAATGGACATAATTTTTTTTTGGGTATTACTTATCCCCACCTGCGAGTTGCTAATGGGTGTCTTCCAATAAGTCCGGAGTGACTTATCTAAATTGTTACAATGGTAAAGGATGGGGGTGTGACCAAGACTATGTTAATGTGACCAAGACTATCACCTGTGCAATGATCAAATGCACCAGTCGTCACTGCTCCCGTATAGGACTTCGCATCTCATGCATATGGAGGAGTGTGTCTCTATCACCACTGGTATTCAGGCCCTTTGTGGAATAGCACCCTCCTTCATTTGACACCTGTAATGGCACCCACATCTTCCCAACTGTGGGATGGAAAAAAGCATTCTGGGACAATAACTGTTTCTCTAACCGAAAGACCCACCTCTTTCTATTGAACAGTTTTCACTCCAAGTGCTCAGGACAACTGTACTTTGTAGCCTTGGACTATCCATATGTTCCAGACAGTCACAAAGTGAGACCTGCTTCTTATTGGGAAGCTCCCTCCATTATCTACACTAAACCTGGTTACTATATTTTCAGTCGAGGCAAAGCAACCAGTTTTCTTGTCCGTTAATGAAATAGGTACTCCCCGTGCTGTAGCTGTAGGAACACTTTTTCCAACCACTGTTCCCTGTCCAATTACCTGGCAATGGGTTGGGATTTTCCTGTCAATCATTCAGTCTCATTTGAGTTCTGCATGAATTGGAGGAATCCTAAGACTTTGAGCACTACTAAGGTTCACTGTCTGGGGAATACATTTCTTAGTATATATCTATAGGAGGGTCTGCAGTAATTATTAGCCATCAGAACCGAAATTATCTCATTTGCAGTCTCACTCTCTTGGGTAATGAGACCACCTCTGCCTTGGCAGGAATTAAGGACATGCTTTCAGAATTGCGCCTATTTTCCCAACAAAACTGGTATGCCCTCGACTACATACTCGCAAAAGAGGATGGAGTTTAGGTCATAGTCAAAGGCAAATGCATCATGGGAGTGACTGACATCATCGAGAATATTATCAGGCATGTAGATAACATCCGCACCTTTGTCAGCCAAATGACTGAAGCCGCAGGATGGGGGAGATTGGGGTTTTGGCTCATGATTCAACTGGCTGATACATATGGCTATGTATGCTACTATGGTTTTAATTGGTCATTTTGTTGGGATTGCTATTGTTAAATGTATTATTCCTAAGCTACTAACTTCTATTGACAGCATTGGCTCCCCCAGAAAATGCTTCTTTTCCATTCAGTTGACGATGAGGAGGTGCAATTGCCTACCCTGACTTCCTCTCCAGAGGAGAAGGAAGTATGGCAGTCTCTGGCGTCCATTCGATTGGACTGATCTAATCTATGCCCTCACATCCTATGGTGTGGTCATGGAATGACTAAAGTGGGGAGATAAGGATCTAAAATCTGGATTTAGGCAGTTGTCAGGAGCAACCATTTAATGCTTGCCTTTACCAACTGCAAAATAGCTTCTTAATGCAAGTAACATGAAACAAAAAGGCTGCAAACTAACATCTCTGTTAAAAATGGCACAGAACTCTGCTGAAAGCTGCATTCCTGAACTAAGTGAAAGAGATTGGCAAACAATGTCTTGTTCATAGTAAGAATTAACTAAGCAAGATATGCATTATTAAAGTATTCTAACTGGCCTTGGGATTCAGGTGGCAAGAGATAAAAACGTGCAAAACAAGTCAGTTCCCAGGAAATATCATTGGCTCAATTTTATGTCTATTTGTCATTTTATTTCATTTTATTGGATTAGCTTTGAAATTAAGGCTGTACTGTTTGTTAAGAGACCTATAAAAATTGTCTGTGTTTTAAGCTATTTGCGCAGTTTATCCAGAGTACATAGAGGCGCTCAATCCCTGTGTTGCTGGATAACCTTAGCCGCACCTCCTCTTATAGTGATGCAAATACCTCACTAGCTCTACCTACCACCTTTGTTTGGATCAACAAAACCCATATGGTCATTGGCCACTTCATTTGTTTAGGCACCTTCTCAAATGAGATGAAAAAAGGCTTCTACCTCTTCCTTATCAAATTTAGGCAATGCTTGGATATATTTAACCAGTTTCCCCAACAGGCCTTTGGCTACAATGGGTTTACTTTTCCTCACTATCTTCCTCACTAAGCCTACCTTCTACCTTCACCTCCATTCTTTTAAGCTGGCTTTCCTGTCTAAGTGTTAATTTATGAAGTTCAAACTCTCTCTCTTTCTCCCTTTGCACACTCACTTTCTTTTTCTCATTCTTCTGCTCGGTCTTCCTCTCCTTTTCTTTTTGTTCTGCTGGGCCAAGTCGTTCTTTTTCGTTTTCCTCTTCTCTTAATCGTAATTCAAACCATTTCATTTTTTCTCTCTTTTATTTCTTTTGCCTCTAATTCAAGCTGCTTCATTTTCAGTTGAACTTTAGCTATTTCCAAAGATTCTGATGGCATTTCCAGCCAATTTAAATACAGAGCTATTGCCGTAATTATCTCTTCTTTTCTCATGGATTAAGGCAACCCCAACTCCAGCTTGTCTGCCAATTCTAGCAGCTTTTGCTTGATTGCCTTTTGTAAAGCCCCCGAAGTTACTCTTCCACCCTCAGAAAACTCTTAGTGACTAAAAGAGCCATTACTACAACAAGCACAGCTTAAAGCAATCAAATTCAACACCCCGAACAAAAGACACTGATACCTACCACTCACTGCCTTTAAGTCCACCAATTCTAATCCCAAACTGGAACTATCAAATTAATCCTGACAAGAGCCCCACAGTGTTATTTATTAGCTAGAACTCTTTCAAAATATGTTAAGAAGATAGCCCAGACTCTAACTTTTTCATATTTTGAAGGCAGATGTGGTGTGGATATTCCAGGTGTGATGCAGCCAGTCAAACCACTCAACTTTAAGCATAACAGAATTTATTTAAACATTGCAGTTGAAACATGAACAAAGCAAAACTGAATTCAGAGTAACTCAACTATTTGAAAACTCAACCAACTTGATACCGCAACTTAACTATGGAGTTTTCCAATTCCCGTAACATCCCATATACATACCCCTTGGCAAAATGTTAATTCAAAGACAGTTTCTTACAGGCAGGAGAGATTTCAGAGAGAGGCTTCAGTCAAGAATCATGTGCTGAAGCTTGGAACCTTTCTCTGGACTACAGCAGCTTCTCACTGTTACAACTCAAAGAAACTTAGGATGGTATGGTGGCTCAGTGGTTAGCACTGCTGCCTCACAGCACCAGGGACCTGGATTCAATTCCTGCCGCGTGCAACTGTCTGTGTGGAGTTTGCACATTCTCCCTGTGGGTTTCTTCTGGGTGCTCCCATTTCCTCCCACAGTCCAAAAATGTGCAGGTTAGGTTAATTGGCCATGCTAAATTGCCCATCGCGTCAGGGGGGAAATGGGTCTGGGTGGATTGCTCTTTGGAGGGTCACTGTGGACTTGTTGGGCTGAAGGGCCTGTTTCCAAACTGTAGGGAATCTAGGAAAAGCCTGGATTGGGAGAACTGGCTACACACCTACCATTGTTTAACAGGGCTCTCTTCCAGACATTTTGGCATGCCTGCCTTTACAACCTTTCTTTAAAGAAAAAATCCAAGGACAAAATAACCTTAAAGGAAAAGCATCATCACACATGCCTTTGGAATGAATCTTTTTCATCCATCTATTTACCAAATCTAATGGTGAAACTGACTGCTCCTGCTTCCCCACAGACTGAGCAGCATTATTGGTAAGTAAGTGCCACTTGTTTTCATTGGCATACTGGTTCTGGCATGCTTTTCAACGTTTTAAATAGATTGATGGTTGACCTCCTGTGTTGATGGTTTGGAAGAGTGAGGGATATGCTCGGCCATGTGATTAAAGATTATGGTTGAATGCAATTCTGAGTTTGCTCGTGGCTAACAGCAATTCAGCTTGCTCAGTTTTCAACTGCTGGAACTCCTTTGAATTTATTCAATTGTTCTTTAAACTATGGCACTCAGTAAGAGTGGGTTAATTACATTAACAAGTAAATAAACCTTTGTTATCTACAGTAACTACTGTGCTCCTACACATGCCTCTTTGAACCAGCGAGAGACAAATTGCTCAAATTCCCTGTTCATTGCTCAGGGACATACATTTACTTGCTTTTCCAGAATTTATCTAACTTTGACCCAGTAGTAACTGTCAAAAATAATGTCCACTGCCTTTGTAGGTACTTCATTCTGTTTAAATTTCTAAGCCGTAGAGTCATGGAGATGTACAGCATTAAAACAGACCCTTCAGTCCAACTTGTCCATGCTGACTAGATATCCTAAATTAATCTTTTCCTATTTGCCAACATTTGGCCCATATCGCTGTAAACCCTCTCTATTCATGTACCCATCCAGATGCCTTTTTAATGATATAATTATGCCAGCCTCCATCACTTTCTGTGGCAGCTCATTCCATACATGCACAACCCTCTGCATCAAAAAGTTGCCTCTCAAGTCTGTTTTAAATCTTTCCCCTCTCCTCTCAAACCTATCCCGCTAGTTTTGGACTCCCCCATGCCAGAGAAGCAATTTACTGTATCCATGCCCATCATGATTTTATAAACCTCAATAAGGTCACCCCTCAGCCTTCCTTACTTCAGAGAAATAGACCCAGCCTATTCAGCCTCTCCCTATAGCTCAAACCCTGCAACACTGGCAATATCCTTGTAAATCTTTCTGAATCTGTTCAAGTTTTTCCATAGCAGGAATACCAGAATTGCATACAGTATTCCAAAAGTGGACTAGCTGATGTCCTGTACAGCTGCAACATGACCTCCTGACTCCTATACTCAATGCACTGACCAATAAAGGAAAATATACCCCATGCCTTCTTCACTATTTGAGCTACCTGTCATTCCACTTTCAAGGAACTGTGACCCTGCACTCCAAAGTGTCTTTGTTCAGCTACACTCCCCCAGGGCCTTACTATCAAGTGTATAGGTCCTGCCCTGACCTGCCTTTTCAAAATGCAGAACCTCACATTTATGTAAATTAAGCTTCTTCTGCCAGTCCTCAGCTGATGGACCCCTCTGATGAAGATCCTGTTATACTCTGAGGTAACCTTTCTCGCTGTTCACTACACCTCCCACTTTGGTGTCATCTGCAAACTTACAAACTATACCTCCTATGTTCCCATGCGTATCATTTGTATAAAGGAAGAAAAGCAGTGGATCAATCACTGATTCTTGTGGCACTCCATTGGTCACCCGCCTCTAAAATGAGAGGCAACCCTCCCCCACCAACCTCTGTCTTCTACCTTCGAGTCAGTTCTGGATCCAAATGGTTAGTTTTCCCTGTATTCCATGTGATCTAACCTCACTGACCAGTCTACCTTGAGGAATTTTGTTGAATGCCTTAATGAAGTCCATATGGATCTCATCCATCACTCTGTCCTCATCAATCCTCTTTGTTACTTCTTCAAAAAACTCAATCAAGTTAGTGAGGCACAATTTTCCACACACAAAAGCATCCCTAAACAGTCCTTGCCTTTTGAAATACATGTAAATCCTCTCCCTCAGATTCCCTCCAACAACATGCCCACCACTGACATCAGGCTCCCAGGTCTATAGTTCCCTGGCTTTTCCTTACCACCTTTCCTAAATAGTAGCAACATATTAGCCAACCTGTAATCTTCTGACACCTCACCTGTGGCTATCAATGATATAAATGTCTCAGTAAATGGTCCAGTAATTACTTCTCGAGCTTCCAGTGGAGCTCTAGGGTACATTGATCAGGTCTTGGGGATTTATCTACCTTTATGCATTTTAAGATGTCCAACACCTACTCCTCTTTAATATGGACACTTTTCATGATGTCGCTATTTATTTCCCAATGTACTATATTTTCAATATCTTTCTCCAGTAAACACCAATGCAAAATACTCATTTAGTTTCCCCCCTACCTCCTGCAGTTTACACATAAGCAACCTTGCTGATTTTTACTGAATTCTATTCTCTCCCTAGTTACCCTTTTGTCCTTAATATATTTATAAAATCCCTTTGGATTCTCTTTAACTCTATTTGCCAAAGATATCACATATTTCCAATTTGCCCTCCTGTTTTTCCTCCTAAGTATACTCCCACTGCCTTTATACTCTTTGAAGAATTCACTTGATCTCTGCTGTTTATATCTGACATATGCTTCCTTCTTTTTCTTGAACAAAACCTCGATCTTTCTAGTTATCCAGTATTCCCCAAACCTACCAGTCATGGCTTTCAACGTATCAGGAGCATACTGTTCCTGGACTCTCACTATCTCATTTTTTGAAGGCTTCCCATTTTCCAGTAATTCCTTTACCTGGAAACATCCACCCCCAATCAACTTTTGAAAGTTCTTGCCTAATACTGTTAAAATTGGTCTTCCTCCACTTTAGGACTTTATCTTTTAGATCAGGTCTATCCTTTCACTATTTTAAAACAACAATATTTTATTCTCCAAAGTAAATATTTTTCAGAACACCATAAAAGTGGAAACAGATGAGCAAATGTTCATTGGATACTAACAGCTGAACATAAATCCCCTACTAGTCATGCATTGAAAACTACGTTTGAATATTATACAGTTATAGTCATTACTTACATTAATTTTGAAATGTGAGCTCAGAATATCTAACAATTAAAGCAGAAGGATTATTCTTATATGGCCTAATGTTTATGAATCATCTGCAGGGCTTTTAAGAGGACATTCTGCCCATCAAATGCATCCTAGTATTTTCCTCTGGTTTCAGCAAGATCACATAGCATTTAGGAGCAAAAATGCAGAAAAGTAGACCAAAGCTAGATGCCAAAATAGCAAACACTTCTATGGCGACAGTAAACTTCCCAGGGGAACTGATGTAAGCTGGAATGAATGAAATCCAAACAGCACAGAATATAAGCATACTAAATGTAATGTATTTAGCCTCATTGAGAGCATCTGGCAAATTTCGAGCTAGAAATGCAACAACAAAACAAACAGCTGACAGGCAACCTATGTAACTGAGGACACAATAAAATGCTACTTTAGAGCCCACATCACATTCCAGGATGATTAGCTCTTTGGCATATTTTATGTTTTGGGCAAGAAAGGGCGTCGATATAATTAGCCAGACCATGCAGATGAAGCATTGCACCAGAGTAAGACAACACACAGTTAGACGCTGTCGCACGGGACCAAACCATTTGGCCACATTATTGCTAGGAAATTTTGCTTGAAAGGCCATTACCACCACAACCGTTTTCCCCAAAACGCAGGAAACGCAGAGGACAAAAATAATACCAAACATTGTGTGGCGTAATGCACAGGACCATCCTGATGGTTTGGCGATGAATGTAAGAGAGCACAAGAAACATAGCGTCAATGCGAAGAGAAGGAGGAAACTAAGCTCCGAATTATTGGCTTTCACGACTGGAGTGTCTTTATAAAACACAAATATGATGCCAACTGTCACAGTTGCTAAAGCTCCAACCAACGCGAGTGTGGTCAAAATGACTCCCATGGTGTCACCAAATGAAAGATAATCAATTTTCTTCGCTATGCACTGGTCTTGTTGAGAGTTGGGCCAGGAATCGCTGGGACATTTTATGCAATTAACTGAATCTTGGAGATCAAAACAGCAGTTAGATTTAAGGAAACAGACATTTCTTTTAAAAATTCATTCAAAGCTTCAGCCAGCAGTTATTAGCTTTAAACTGATGGGCTCCCTAAACCACTTCAGATGGCAGCGAAGTGTGAACAACGTTGCTGTGGGTTTGGAGTCCCGTGTAGACCAGACCAGGTAAGGAATGGCAGTTTCCTTCCCTGAAAGCAAATCAGTGAGGCATCTTCGACCTAACAATTATGGTTAACATTACACTCTCAATTTCAGAGCTTGTTCTTTTATTGCATTCAAATTCTAACATGTGTCATGACAGAGTTCCCAGGTCAAATACCTGGGTATCTGGATTAATAGTCAAGAGGGTGGTGCTGGAAAAGGCACAGCAGATCAGGCAGCATCAAAGGAGCAGGAAAATCGATGTTTCGGGCATAAGCCCTTCATCAGGCATGAGGTTTATGATGAAGGGCTTATGCCCGAAACATCAATTCTCCTGCTCCTTTGATGCTGCCTGATCTGCTGTGCTTTTCCAGCAGCACACTCTCGACTCTGATCTCCAGTCCTCACGTTTTCCTGTCTGGATTCATAGTCTAGTGCTAATACCACTGGGCTAACACCTTCCCTTGTTTAAAAACATACAGCACAAAAGTTCGTTTATGTCTGCACTCACCTGTGATGTTACTAATCTCTCCTTCGGCACACTGTATGCAATCAAAACAGCAAATCGGCTGGCCTTTGCGTGCAGCTTTCCTTGTTCCAGCTGGGCAGCTCTCGGAGCAACTTGATCGAGGAATCTTTTAGAAAATTATGCGATGATAAACCAATTAATTTTCTGTAATATTGCATTCAGTTTCGAGATTCTCTATGCAATTGAACAAATAACCCTTTTGAAAATTTCATCACAACTGCAATTTCTGAAATTCTGAACATATTTGGTGTAGACTTTCCATTGTAATTGATTAGCTGTGCGATAAGGTCACCAGTGCGATAAGTGACAGTCCTTTTTGAATCTCTCCCAGTTTTGTTCCTATTGAAGTCACTCATTTCACAACATTGGTATCAAACTCCATGCCAATGACTCTTTCAATCTCTTTGTCGGAAATGCTGCTATTCAGGGTGCACTCTATTCTGATTCATCGTTCATATCGCAAAATATTCTAGTTAACAATTCTCAGTGCACACTCTCACGACCCATTCATTGCACTGATCTTTCCACGTCATTTGTATAATCTTTAAGGTGTATAAGTTAATATTGGCTTCAGTGGAACTGAAGATCATCCATAAAGAAAAATGGGCCCCAAATCGCTATTGACAATTTTATACTTATCCTCCCAATTTATGTTTCCTTCCAGTTTGCCTGGCTGATTATCCCCTTATTGTTGGATGTGCACCTATTTTTGGTCCTTTCCAGCGCCTTTTCCCTGTCTTAGACATATAAGTTACCGTATTGGCTGAGTAAATATATGTAAATGAACAGTATTGTTATATGTGTGCGCGTAAGGGAAGCAGAGTTTTCTATTTATTAATTACATGCCAATAACTTGGAACTGTTTATCTGTAGCAAGAGACAACTTACAAACGTGGTCATTTTTTTGTTACGTAAGGAGATTGGTCAGTATTATCACTCAATCTGTCTAAAAGTCAAGTATGTTGGGGAATCTTTGTCGACTTTTTAAAATCTTTAACTTTTGTGATACCTCCAGGAACATCGTGGCTTTATTTCCAGCAATCTTTCTCAGCGAGGTGTGACTCAATTTGGAAGCAACATTCAAGAGCACATCTTTCATAGAAAGGAAGATACAACTCTGAAAGTCCTTCCTCAAAATGCTGTTGATGGTGGCACCATTTATGTATTCAATATTGAAAAACAGTTTTATTTTGTTGAGTAATTAGAGTTCCAGTAAAGTGGAGCTAAAGCGAATGATTGGAATTGAAGTTTATAAGAATGAGGGGGACCTCATTAAAACCTATGTGATTGTAACCAGATTAAACAGGGTGAACACAGGAGTGATGTCCTCAATGACTGCAGAATTCAGAACCAGAAGTCACAATCCAAGGACACGGTATAGGCCATTTGGGACTGAGATGATTTTCTTCACCCAGACAGTGGTAAGCTGGTGGAAGTCTCTGCCACAGAAAGTAATTGAGGAAAAAACCTTCAATGTTTTCAAGGAGATAGATATAGTTAAACCAAAAAAAAAACTGTGGATGCTGGAAATCTGAAACAAATCAGAAATTGCTGGAGAAACTCACAAATCTGGCAACATCTGTGAAGAGAAAGCAAAGTTAACGTTTTGACTCCAGTGACCCTTCTGCAGAATTATTATTAAATATCATTCTACGGACTAAAGTGGGAATATGGCATGGAGCTGAATGATCAGCCAGGAACATATTGAATGGCTTAACAGGCTGAAATAGCACTTCCTATTTTCTATGTTTCTACATTAGCCAAGGTCTGTTTGAATGGTGGGTGAGGTAGGAGGGGTTGAAGAGACTCTTCGTATTTCAAATCCACGTGATATGCACAGAAGGACAGGGCAGATCTGATTAATTCCTCAGCGCCTCACTACCACTTAAAACTTTACAATTTCAATGTCAAAGTAGCAGCTACATATTCATAAATCACCTTCCTCTGAGCGCCGCTCCAAACAATGGATTCTTCATTTATCACGACTTGTTCTCCTGGAGGCGCGAACTCGTCGTAGCTTCCCACCTTCCGAACAACCGCCCTATTCCCATCCTTCAGCTGCCAGTTTACGATATCATACGTTGCTACCGAGTCCCCATTTTCGTCGAAATTTACCCTTTTCCCAACTTTCGTTGTGAAATTCACTGTTTGCATATAATGCAAAAGCTTCGGGAAGAGACAGCAAAGTCCGTCAGAGTCAACGCGTTGTGCGGCATGATAATTTTCAACACAATATTTCCGAATCATTTACAATGAGTTGGTTACTTGTTCCACCTACCTGCCATGGCTGAAACTTGGGAAATCTTGCACACGATTTATTGACAAATGGCCCCTTGCCATTTTCACAAGAAAGCATGTCGTGAAGGGCATGGGCTATAGAATAAGTAGCTTCATAAACTTTATTTGTGACTCTCAGTTGAGATACATCTGTGTAGGCGTTAGCCATCGTGTGAAGATTCTCTCTCCCAGTGCATTGATCACTCTGACTTCCAGACCGTTTGTTTATTGTGTTGTTTTCTGTCATTTTCAAGCTGCAGCCGAAGGTTTTTTCCCAGAACTCCTGCACGATCAGATTCCCAGGGTAGACATTCGGATGAAGGCGCATCAAAAAGTTTTTGAATCCGGGAATGTTCACACTCGGGATGGCAACCCCAATAGCGCCGGTAACAACCCTCTTGTGTTCATCTGGCGGGAGAAGCGAGGTTGTAATCCAGGCCTCACTCCCCACCCATTGTATACCAGATATATTCTGTCGGGCGATTTCTTCCAATAAAGCAGCCATATCCCCTTGAGCGAGAAACGCCACCACAACTTTCGCCGTAGATGCCTGTATCACACGGACAAGATGAAGCAACCTTTGCTTCGAATGAGTCCTGTAAAAGGACTCGGAGAATGCAATGCAAACTCCCAGCTGCTGAACGATCTCCGTGAACGCCTGCATTCCAAAATTTCCGTAGTCGTTGTCGCTTTTCACCGTTCCAATCCAAGTCCATCCAAAGCGTTTGACCAGTTGGGCTAAAGCTTTAGCCTGAAAGTAATCACTTGGTATCGTTCTGAAAAACGAAGGGAATTCTCTCCTGTTGCTCAGACAGGCGCAAGTGGCGAAATAACTCACCTGCGATTTAAAGTAAAACACTTTTGGAAACATGGAAAAGAAAACAAGGGAATTAAATCATATCTTGGCGGGAAGAAATAAATAATTTTAAAAATGCTTGCTTTTATATAACGGACTTTGAGAAATCCCAATATGCTTCACTTCCGGACTGTGGTGATTGCGCTAACATCAGAGAAGTGGGAGAACGATTTGCCAAGAAGTTTTATCAGATAATTAGTTTAGTTTCTCCTGGACTGTGGGTGTCACTCACAAGGTCCCCCAAACCCCCTCAAATTATCTTTGAGAAAGTAGTGTTGACCCACTTTCTGGAATTATTACATTCCTACTAGTGCAGGTACCTAATTTGGGAAAGACAGTGCAGGGTTTTGAATGGTAAAGGAATGACAGTACAGTTCCCAGTCAGGAAATGTGAGACTTAAGGGGGAACTTGCGACTGCTGGTGTTACTATGTGTCTGCTGCCCTTGTCCTTTTATGCCATAGACTCAATGGGTTCGATAAGTGCAGTGGAAGGTTGTTTTCACGGGCTACTGCACTGTATCCTGTACACGTTGCATTGTTCATCAGGAATGGAGGTCGTGCATGTTTTAAGTTACTGGGTAAGATGCTGATGAAGCTTCATCCTGAATATGACAAACTTATTGGGTGTGGTTAGAACGGCACTTACTCAAGTCAGTGGAGAGTATTCTTAAATTGTGCTTTTGAAAGATGGGAGGGCATTGGGGAGTCAGAATGTGAACTTCTCATCTCAGAATTCCCAGCCTGTGACACGCTGTTGTATCTACGTTGTCGAAATACCTTATGAAGTTTAATTCCTGGTTAATGCCGATGCCCTGGATACTGAATGATTCAGCAATAGTATCGCAACTGAATGACAAGCGGTGATAGATTCAGTTTTGCTGGAAATGTTTCTTGTCCAGGAGTTGCCACTTATTGCCTAAGTCTGGATGTTGTCCAGGTCTGGTGCATATGGACATGGACTGTTTCAGTATCTGAGAAGGTGCTGCAATCCTCAAACAACATCCTCACTTCTCACCATCTCATGTAGAAAGGTCATTAATGAAGTAACTGATCGTGATGCTATTGATGAATACATTTTAACCTGGTCAGAGTAAGATCCTCATGCTCCATTTTGAAATTGTGTTATATTTTATTACAACTAAATTATTCACTTGTAAATAATATTTTATTACAACTAAATTATTCAGTTACAAATAAACTAATACCCAACATGCACGCCAATATTTACCTGTCAACTTGGCTATACAAAATTATAGGAGCAAATTCTAAATCTGCATGAATGTTGTACTGTGCAAGGAAGTTCTCTTGTAATTATTACCTTTCAATGAATCTACCTGCTTAAAGAAATAGTACCTACAGTCCTCTGTACAAATAGTTGATGAATTAAATATTCTTGTGATGATGGTACAGGTAATAACTGTAGGTGGGAACACATCATTTGTAATATTTAACACAGAACATGTAACTCTGTAACAAAAAAATTATGGAAAACATAAACTCTCCTTTCTTCAGCTGGGAAGAAGCAATAACATTGAGTCATGTTGAAGCCTGTGTTTTATGGTCTGTTTGATGTCATTCCATGACTACGATGCCCACCAAGTGTTTAAAGATATTTACCGATGTGGCCATTTAAAAAAATCTCATATTCATGTGACACAGGTCTTACCATAGGAATCCTGAAAGGACCGATTGATGCTGCAACTGCTAAAGATTGCGATGATCCTGATTCAGCAACCATAGCAGAAACCAAGGGCTGTTGACATAACTGGTTCGAAGATGTTGATTCCCCACTATTTACCAACTCGAAAGCAGCTTTTACAGAAAATTGAGGCAGATTGCATGAATCATAAATCCTGTATCCCAGTGTAAGATGTGGAATTAGATCTGGATTCTTGTTTATTTCCTCTATAGCAAAAATCATTGCCTGTATGAAACGCAATGCCCGAAATATAAAACTGTAGGATAGAAATACATGCAGATTAGGGCTAATATGAACACATTTCTGAGCATTGGTTGTGTATTTATTAGCACACATACTAACTTAATGAATAATGATAGTCTGGTTTGGAACTGGGAGATTAAGCAAGAGTAAAATACTACTGTAGTGTTGAAAGTGTGGTCTGTTCAATGAGATAAATTCTGAACAAAAACAGAAAGTGCTGGAGAAATTCAGCAGGTCTGGCAGCATCTGTGGACAGAGAAACAGAGTTAACATTTTAAATCCAATATGACACTTCTCAGAACTATTCCATCCAGTATTTGCAGTATTTTGCTTTGAGATATACTCTGAATGAATGTATTATGATGTACCATCCAAGCTCCATTCTTTTACACCGATCATTCTTTGGACCAGATCTTTCATGAAGTTAATAGGCCATTGATCTTCATGGCATTTCATTCTAAGTCCCTCTAAAACCCAAGTATGCCAGCTCCACAATCCCCCTGTCAAAAGGAGAATTTTTGATCAGCATAGATGGTCAGAGACTAAAACTTGATCCCAATTCAAGATGTTTGTGTATGACCCTAGAGAGGCTTTGTCCTTTATGGAGCATCTGAAGAAAACAGCAGCGAAGATCAAAGCTAGAAACAATAAATAGTCCAAACCTGTTGGGTGTACGCGGACACAACTGCTACAGTACTCCAGAACTCAGCACTTGACATATCATATTTTGCAACAAAGTACTGTGTGTGGGTCATCACAAACATATCCTGATGATACTCAACTCAATGTCACAATGCACATCATAATTGGAGCCCTCCTCTCAACACTCCTCCCTGGCTGCTTGTTCTCTTTTCAATCCCTCACATCCACCAGCCCATCAGCTTGTTGAAGTCGTTTTTGCTGCATTCTTGACTGGCCCCATGAAGACCTGTTCAAATCACCTCTGCCCACCTTCCACCTGGATGTCCCTGACAGAGCAACCTTCCTCAGTAACAGACTTCCATTGGATCAAAGAAAGGTCAAACCAGAATAACACTCGCAACAAAAACAGACATTGTGGAAATGCTCAGCATGTCTGGTAGCACTTGTGAAGAGAAATTAAAGTGAACGTTTCGGGTCTGGTGACCCTTCCTCAGAATATGTCCTGAAACATTAACTTTGATTTCTCTTCCCAGATGGTGCCAGACCTGCTCGGTTTTTCCAACAACTTCTGTTTTTGTTTCTGATCCACCGCATTAGCAGTTCTTTCAATTTTCATTTAGTAGATCACTGGCAAGTTCCTTGTGACAAAATCCATCTGGGAAATGGCAGGCGTTGAACTACAACAATGAGGGGTCCTTATTAAACAGGTTCCATCTGTGTGGGATCCCTGCACAGCCAACCTTCACCGCTTCTGTATTTGGTAAGACTTATAAACAATCTTGCCTTGAGGTGTATCTCTTCTGGAGCTTAAATAGCTACTGATGATTTTAGAAAGTCACTGAGGAGGTGGTCGCTTGCCTCTGGGATGTGCATTCAGCAAATAAATAATTAGATAAACCAGCATTGGGTCTCTTGGATCAGAAAGATCCAATGCTGTTACTGGAAATAAGATACATGAGAGCTCTACTGGTGTCCCTCATCCAACCAACCCCTCATCCCCATAATATAGACTATTATCTTGTTACTGCGAACAGACGTATCGTCTGTTGTCCACATCCCATGAATGACTAAACTAAAATGGTCCATGTGACAGCGTCTGGCTACCCTGCTCGAATTGAGAAGTGCAGCAAGGACAAATATCGGGGTTACCATTAAGCTATGAATTCGAAGGACTCGTCCAACCAGAACTCTGGGTTCATTTAACGTACTCAGCGACATTGACAGGAGCTTGATCAAAAAATAACCAGGAGAAGCTCCCCGCCGTATCTGAGTGGGAGTCATGCCCAGAAGAGATTCCACAAGATCAAAGAGAGGAGAATGAAACCATTCCATAAATTAACAGATGTGAAAGTGGCTTTCTTCCATTCATGTGCGCCATTGCCCTTAACCAGCTGTAAAGAATGAAACATCACTTCCTGTTTCCATGTCTTTCCGGACTCTTGTCAATCAAGTTACTTTACCAACTCCAGCTCATCTTTTTCCTCTCTCATCACAATACTGGATAGTATCAACTCAAACTTATACAAGCATCCACCCGTTCATAAATGTTGGTCGACAAATTTAAATAAAACTGCGGATGCTTAGTATCTAAAACAAAAACAGAAAGTGCTGAAGAAACTCAGCATGTCTGGCACCGTCGGTGGAGAGAGAGAGAGACAAAGTTTGGACTCCAGGATAACAGAGCTGCTGAGTTTCTCCAGCACTTTCTTTTTTAAAAATTCAACTTTAAAATTTGTGTTTTGACATGAGAAGGGAAGATGACATAACAAAAAGCAAATCAATCATTTAACTCGATTGCATTGTGTTTCATATCTTCTGTTCAATTACACTCACTGAACTGACCTTTTGCATTTCACTGCTTTGGGCTTCGTTTCAAAAGCAAGTTCCAGTTTCTCTACACCGGAATGCAGACCAAAGATTCCGCCGATGATGATGTCTCCATCCTTGGATAAACTAGACAAATCAAACATTTTCTGGTGTTTACATGTTGCGTCGTCTGTTCTCAACATGGAAACACTAACTGCTAACAATAGCCCCCAAAGCAAAAGGAGGTGCATAGCGACTCGTATCAGGAACACACCGTGGGTTTATAAACTTTCGCGTTTCATGGGTGATCGGGTAACTTCCCTGCAGTTAATAAAAAAAAACAACCCTCAGGAGGAGACATAATTACAATTTCCTCTACCCAATGGGACGAGACTACGGAGAAACACAATTAATTATTCCTAGAGTCATCAAGTTATACACATGGGAAGAGGTCCTCAGCCCCAGTGTGTCCATTAGGTCATCGATGTTTATCTTCTCTGATTCTATTTTCCAACACTTATCCTGTAGTCTGGTTTGTTAAGACTTTCAATGCTCATCTAAATACTTTTAAATGTGAGGCTTCCCAACTCTACCAACCTTTCAGGTAACGTGTTCCCAATATACCCCATCCATTGGATGAAAAATAATTCTCAAATCTTCACTAAATCCTCATGCCCCTTAGTTTAAATCTATGCCCCCTGGTTATTGACCGCTCCATTGAGAGGAAGATATCTTCCTATTTACCGTACCTTCCTCAACATTTTGCACACTATGTTCTGTCAATACAAGTTCACAAACGACCAGGAGTTTAGGACAAAGGACTGATCCCTTTGGAAAAATGCAGCCAATTAGTGACCAGCTAAAAGTGGCATTGGAAAAGATAAATGCTATTTTTAACCATGGCCGTGGAGGACGTTAGAAGACCATAAGTGTGTCCTTTGCTGAATCTATTAGTTAATTTATTTTACAGACTTTTACGCCTTTATAAAAAAAAGCAAAGAACTTGATGGGAATGCAAAACAGCAGCAGCCATCCTGTAGACAGGTTTGCTCCTGACTGGGGTGGGCTCACAGGTCTGAAGACCATTTAACTGCTACACACGGTCATAGCCAATTAGCTGAAGATTCTGAACAACATTTGATACCGGATCATCCAGACCCCTGTAGCAGAAGCTTTTCCAAATGCGACTCAACGCATAGAACTCCACACCCCACCAGGAGCCATGTTGTCTACAATGGTCGCCGAATCAGGAGCATCGCAATTTTCGGCAGTCCCGGCATCAATCGCTAAAAGCTTTATCGCAATAGTATGATTTTTTAAAGCAGGTGTTCCCTTCAGTAAATACCCTTAAGCACTTGTTGGGCAACATAGTAATGGGATTACATCAAATAGCTGACAAAGTAGTCTGCAATATTATTCAATGTTATTGCTTCTATTCAACGGAAGAAAAGATAGTTAAAGTTTTCTTGGTTTTCATTAAAAAGATTACTTACTCTGTGCGAAATTGTAAGACAAAAGATGTGTTCCCGCCTGCAGTTATTACCTGCACCATATTCACACGAATGTTTAATTTATCAGCTAATTGTATAGTGTAGGTACTATCTCGGTAAGCATGTAAATTCATTAAAATGTAACTATTTAAAACAGAACTTTCCTGCACTGTACAACATCCATGCAGACTTAAACTTTGCTCCCATAATTTTCTATAGCCAAGTTGGCAGGTAATTACTAGAATGCATTATGTGTATTATGTTAACTAGTTTATTTACAAGTGCATAATTCAGTCGTAATAAAATATAACATAATTTCAAAATGGAGTATGAGGACCTTACTCTGACCAGGTCAAAATGTATTCATCAAAAGCATCACCATCAGTTACTTCATTAATGCATGAGATTGTGAGCAGTGCGGATGTTCGTTGAAGATTGCACGAAGTTCAATACCATTGAGGACTCCTCAGATACTGAAGCAGTCCATGTCGACATGCAGCAGACCTGGACAACATCCAGACCTGGGCAATAAGTAACAAGTACTGAATAACGACCATCCCCAACAAGACAGAATCCATCACCTGCTGTCATTCAGTTGGAATAATATTGCTGCATCTTTCAGTAGTACGGCATTGCCATTAAACTTCATAAGCTATATTGATAATGTTGATAAAAGAGCGTGTCACAGGCTGGGAATTCTGACATGCGTAATTCACATCTGACACATTAATGCCCTTCCATCATGCAAAAGGGCCCAATTCAACACGGTCCAATGACTTGAGTAAGTGGCCGTTCTAATCACTCACAATAAGTTTGACATCATGCAGGATGAAGTTTCATCAGCACCCTATCCAGCAATTTAACACATTCACGACCTCCACTACCGATGTAATGTTTACATGGTGCACTGCAGTAAACCATGAAAGCATCTTCCATCGAACCTTCCAAACCCATCACCTCTATGATGTAATAGGACAAGTGTAGCAGACACAAAGGAACACCAACACCCGCAAGTTCCCCCTTCATGTCACGCACTTTCCTGACTAGGAACAGTATTGTCATTCTTCCCTGTTCGAAACCATGGACTATCCTTCTCACATTATGTATCTGCACCAGGAGGAATTTAATGATTCCAGAAAGTGGCTTAACACTACTTTCTCAAGGGCAATTGGGGGGTGGGAGTGGGGTGGGGAATACATGTTGTCCTTGTGAGTGACATCCACAGTCGAGGATAAACTAAACAAATTCACTGAATCATGGTTCTTCGGAAATTGCGTCCCCATTTATGTTAGAGAAATGTTCCTACTGTGAAGCATTTTGGGATACCAAGATGTCCGCTGTATAAATGTAACCCCTAATGTATTTCTTCCCACCAATATATTATTTATTTCCTTTTCCGTGTTTCCAAAAGTGTGTTTTATTTTAAATCTCAGGTGAATTAGTTCGCCATTTGCTCCTGTCTGAGCAACAGAATTCCCGTCGTTTTTCAGAACGATACGAAGGGATTACAGGTACTTTCAGACTAAAGCTTTAGTCCAACTGGACAAAAGCTTTGGATGGACTTGGATTGGAACGGTGGAAATTTTGGAAAGCAGGCGTTCACGGAGGTTGATCAGCAGCTGGAAGTTTGCATTGCATTCTCCGAGTCCGTTTACAGAACTCATTCGAAAGAAAGGTTACTTCATCTTGTCCGCGTGACACAGGCATCTACGGCGAAAGTTGAGGTAGCGTTTCTCGCTCAAGGGGATATGTTTTATGGGAAGAAATCGCCCGACAGAATATATCTGGTATACAATGGGTGGGGAGCGAGGCCTGGATTACAACCTCGCTTCTCCCGCCAGATGAACACAGGAGGTTTGTTACCGGCGCTATTGGGGTTGCCATCCCGAGTGTGAATGTTCCCGGATTCAAACGTTTTTGACGCGCCTTCATCCGAATGTCTACCCTGGGAATCTGATCGTTCAGTTCTGGGGGAAAAAAATGCTTCACGGTAGGAACATTGCTCTCATATAAGTGGGGACGCAATTTCCGAAGAACCATGACCCCCCTCCCCAATTACCCTTGAGAAAGTAGTGTTGAGCCACTTTCTGGAGTCATTACATTCCTCCTGGTGCTCGGCTGCAGTTTGAAAATGACAGAAAACAGTACGATACACACACGGCCTGTAACTCAGAGTGATCAATGCACCGGGAGAGAGAAACCTCATACGGTGGCTAACGCCTACACAAATGTATCTCAACTGAGAGTCACAAATAAAGTTTATGAAGCTACTTATTCTAGAGCCCATGCCCTTCACAACATGTTTTCTTGTGAAAATGGCAAAGGGTCATTTGTCAGAAATCTTGTGCACGTGTTCACAAGTTTTGTCCATGGCAGAGTAGGTGGAACAAGTAACCAACTTACTGTAAATGATTCGAAAGTATTGTGTTGAGAATAATCATGCTGCTAATGTGTTGATTGTGACAGACTTTGCTGTCTCTTCCCGAATCTTTGCATTATATGCAAACAGTAAACTTCAGATCAAAGATTGGAAAAATTGATTTTTGGAAAAAGATTGGAAAAATTGGTTTGATTTATTTATGGTCACGTGTACCGAAGTACAGTGAAAATCTTTGTTTACGAGCAGTTCAGGCAGATCATAGTGAAAAAGGTTGTATACCACAAAAGATTTAGACGGAGGCATACAGGTAATATTGCACAGGGCGTACAAGAAAAGTGGGGACTCGGTAGCAACGTATGATGTCGTAAACTGGGAAGGATGGGAATAGGGCGGTTGTTCGGAAGTTGGGAAGCTGTGACGGATTCGCGTCTCCAGGAGAACAAGTCCGTGATACATGAAGGAACCATTGTTTGGAGCGGCGCTCAGAGGAAGGTATTCTGTAAATATGTAGCTGCTATTTTGACATAGAAATTTAAGTGAAAGCAAGGCGCTGATGAGTTAATCAGGTCTACCCTGTCCTTGTGTGGATTTGACGTGGATATTGAAACAGGAAGAGACTCTTCCACGCCTCCTACCTCACCCACCATTCAATCAGATCTTGGCTAGTGTAGAAACACAGAAAATAGCAATATGCCCTTTCAGCCTGTTTAGCCATCCAGTATGTTTATGGCACATCATTCAACTCAATACCGTGTTCCCGCTTTTGCTCTATGTCTTTGATCCCTTTAGCACTAAGAATGATATCCAGCAATACTCCTGAAAAAAGGGTCACTGGAGTCAAAACGTTGTCTCTGCTTTCTCTTTACACATGCTGCCAGACTTGCTGAGTTTCTCCAGCAATTTCTGTTTTTGATCCAGACTTCCAGCATCCACAGTTCTTTGTTTGAGTATATCTAGCTCTTTGAAAACATTGAACGTTTTGGTCTCAATTGCTTTCTGTGACAGAGAATTCCACAAGCTCACCACTGTCTGGGTGAAGAAAACCATCTCAGTCCTAAATAGCCTATCCGGTGTCCTTAGACTGTGACTTAAGGTTCTGGATTCTGCAGTCATTGAAGATATCCTTCCTGCGTTCCCCCTGTTTATTACTTAGAATCACATTGGTTTTAATGAGGTTCCCCTCTCATCCTTCTAAATTTCTACTCCATGAGAGGTCTTGTTGCAGATCTATAAAACTTTTGGTTAGACCGCACGTGGAATACTGCGTCCAGTTCTGGTCGCCCTATTATAGGAAAGATGTAGATGCTTTGGAGAGGGTTAACAGGAGGTTTACCAGGATGCTGCCTGGAATGGAGGGCTTATTTTACGAAGAGAGGTTGACTGAGCTCGGACTTTTTTCATTGGAAAAAAGAAGGAAGAGAGGGGACCTAATTGAGGTGTACAAGATAATGAGAAGCATTGATAGAGTTGATAGCCAGAGACTTTTTCCCAGGGCAGAAATTGTTAACACGAGGGGTCATAGCTTTAAGCTGTTTGGCGGAAAGTATAGAGGGGATGTCAGAGGCGGGTTCTTTACGCAGAGTTGTGGGAGCATGGAATGCGTTGCCAGCAGCAGTTGTGGAAGCGAGGTCATTGGGGATATTTAAGAGACTGCTGGACATGCACATGGTCACAGAAATTTGAGAGTTCGTACATTAGGTTTACCTTACATGAGGATCAATGTCGGCACAACATCGTGGGCTGAAAGGCCTGTTCTGTGCTGTACTGTTCTATGTTCTATGTATGTGCTTTAACTCGAAATGTCTGGAACTCTAATTACGTGATGAAATAATAAAAAACTGTTTTCATTTTGAATGCAAAAATGATGCCAGATTTGATCTTTCCTTTATCTGGAAAACGAGCTCTCGAATGTTCCTTTGAAATTATGTCATACCTCACTGGGAAGGAGTTTTGGAAATCAAGCCCCATTATTCCTGGAGGTATCACAAAAGTTAAAGATTTTAAAAATAGACAAAGAGTCCCCAGTTTACCCGACGTTTAGATCCAAGATTGAGTGGAAGTATTGACCAGATTTTTGCACTTAAAATAATAACGATGTTTGTAAGTTATTACACACTTGCTGCACAGGGAAACAATTATAAACCTTTAGCATGTAACACTGCTCATCAAAACTCTAATTCCCTTACACACACACACACAATACTTTTCATGTATACGGATTCACTCGACCAATACAATAATTTATATGTCCCGGACAGGAAAAAAATAAGAGCAGGACAGGAGGAAAATAATTACATTTCCAATTATTTTCAGGAATCAGGAAATAATCCATTTGAAACTGGAAGGAAACATAAATTGAGAGGGTAAGTACAATCTAATCGATAGCGAATTGGGGCTCATTTTACTGAAAGGATGATCTTCAGCTCCATTGAATCAATAGTACCTTTACTATACAAAATTGCATAAAGGAGATATAAAGATCAATGCAATGAATGGGTCGATGAGAGTCCGCAATGAGAATTATTAAAGAGAACATTTTGCGATGTGAATGGTGAAACAGAATGCACTGCACCCTGAATAGCAACATTGTCAGCAGTGAAGGGACTGAGATATGATCTCAGAGTCATTGGCATGGAGTTTGATACTTATGGTGCAAAATGAGTGATTTCAATGGAAACAAAATTGGGAGAGATTTAAAATAGACTGCCGATTCACCATCAGCTGCTGGCCTTATCGTACAGCCAAGCAGTTACAATGGAAAGTCTACACCAAATATGTTCAGAATTTTAGTTGAAGTAGCAGTTCTGAAATTTTCAAGAGGTACATTTGTTCAGTGCCATAGGGAATCTCCAAATTGAATGCTAATATTGGAGAAAAATAATCTGTCTATCTATCATTGCATAATTTGCCAAAAAGTCCCTCGATCAAGTTGCTCAGAGAGCTGCCCAGCGAGAACAAGGAAAGCTGTACGCAACGGACAGCCGATTTGCTGTTTTGAATGCGTAAAGTGTGCAGAGGGAGAAATTAGCAACACCACTGATAAGTGTAGATACAGGTATTAAGCGAACTGTTGTGCTGCATGTTTTTAAACAAGGGCAGGCATTAACCCAGTGGTATTAGCACTAGACTATTAATCCATATCCTGAGAACACTGCCATAGCATATAGTACAATTTGAATTTAATAAAAGACAAAAAAAAAACACCACTTCGAATTGAGAATGTAATGTTGACCATAATTGTTGCGGAGGAAAGATATACAACCTGACACAATAATGTCTTTCAGAGAATGAATCTGCCATCCCTTATGTGGTCTGGCCTACAAGGACCTTCAGACCTATAGAACATCTAGTTGACTTTTCACTGCCCTCTGAACTGGCACAGGGAAGCTAGCAGTTTAAAGGAAATTAGATATAGTGAATAAATGCTGGCTAAAGCTATGCATGAATTTTAAAAAGTCTGTTTCCTTAAATCGAACATCTGTTTTATTCTCCAAGATTCGGTTAACTGCATGAAACGCCCAGGGAATCCTCGCCTAACTCACGCCAAGACCAGTGATTAGAGAAGAAAGTTAACTACCTTTCATTTGGTGACATCATGGAAGTCATTTTGACCACAATCGCGTTGCTTCGAGCTTCCGCAACTGCGGCAATTGGCCTCATTTTCGTGTTTCACAAAGACACACCAGTCGTAAAAGCCAATAATTCGGAACTCAGTTTTCTCTTTCTTTTCGCATTGACACGATGTTTCCTGCGCTCTGTCACATTAGTCGCGGAACCATTAGGATGGTCCTGTGCATTACGCCACACAATGTTTGGTATTATTTTTGTTCTCTGCGTTTCCTGCGTTTTGTGGAAAACGGTTGTGGTAGTAATGACCTTTCGAGAAAAACCTCCCAGCAACAACGTGGCCAAATGATTTGGTCCTGTGCGACAGCTTCTCAATGTGTGTTGCCTTACCCTGGTGCAATGGTCTGCATCGTCTGGCTGATTACATTGACACCCTTTCCTGTCCAAAACACAGAATATGCCAAAGAGGTAATCATCCTGGAATGTGAAGTGGGCTCTGGAGTAGCAAGTTATTGTGTCCTCAGTTACATAGGTTGCCTGTCAGTTATTTGCTTTGTTGTTGCGTTTCTAGCTCGAAATTTGCCAGAGACTCTCAATGAGGCTTATTACATCATATGTAGCATGCTGATATTCTGTGCTGTTTGGATTTACTGCCGCCGTAGAAGTGTTTGCTATTTTGGCGAAGTTTGGTTTACTTTCTGCATTTTTGCCCCTAAGTGCTAAGTAATCTTCATGAAACCAGAGGAAAACACTCAAAAACATTTGATAGATAGAGTGTCCTCTTAAAAGCCCCAAAGATGATTCATAAAAATTAGGTCATATAAGAATAATCCTCCCTGTTTTAGTTGTTGGATGTTCTGAGCTTACATTTCAAAGTTTCTATAAGTAATAAATATAACCGAGCAATATTCTAATTTAGTGTTGAATGCATGACGCATAGGCGGATTTATGTTCATTGGTTAGTGTCCAAAAAACATTTGTTCATCTGTTCTCACTGTATGGTGTTCTGCCATATTTATTTTGGGGAACAAAATATGACTAAGAGGTTAAAGAGGAAATTTGAAAATTCTAGTTCTTACAAAGAGGCATGCGTCGGAGCAATGTAATCTTTGAAGGTAATGATTACTTTATTACTTGTAAATGTAATTAACCCTGTTTTCCTGGTTGCCATGGTTTAAAGAAACGTTTAATAAAGTCAGAGGAGATCTTGCAGTTGAAAAATGAAAAAGCTGAATTGCTGTTAGACATCAGCAGCATCTGAATTGCATTTAACCACAATCTTTACTCACGTAACCCAGCATACCCCTCATTCACCAAAACTACCAACCCAAGAGGTCACCCATTGATCAATTAAAAGTGTAGAAAAGCATGCCAGAGCCAAACCAGGTATACCAGTGATAACCAGTGGCATTTACTTGCCAATGTGGCTGCTCAGCTGGGATTGAAGCAGGATCAGTTAGTTTAAAATCTCACAATAGCTGAAAATGTGTTGCTGGAAAAGCGCAGCAGGTCAGGCAGCATCCAAGGAACAGGAGAATCAGGAAGAAGGGCTTATGCCCGAAACGTCGATTCTCCTGCTCCTTGGATGCTGCCTGACCTGCTGCGCTTTTCCAGCAACACATTTTCAGCTCTGATCTCCAGCATCTGCAGTCCTCACTTTCTCCTCTAAAATCTCACAATAGACTTGGTAAATTCAAGGATGAAAACAATACCCCTTTCGGCTTAATCCTCTCAATGCCAGACAGGTCCAGATGGAGGTGGAGGCCATGATTGATGAGAACATCATTGAACTAAGTCAGAACGAGTGGAGTTCGCCGATTGTCTTAGTTCCCAAACCGGATGGGACTCAATGATACTGTGGGGATTATCAGAAGGTCAACACGTTACAAAATCGGACTCATATTCAATTCTTAGATTGGAGGACTGCATCGAGAAAGTCAGACATGCCAGTTACATCACCAAGTTGGACTTAATGCGTGGTTACTGGCAGGTACCTTTATCAGAGATGGCAAAAGCTATGGCTGAATTTCTGGGCTATATTAGTTTGCAATGATGCCCATTGGAATGAAGAATGCGCCCGCCACATTCCAAAGACTCATGAACAAAGTTTGGCTGGATTAACAAACTGTACAGTGTATATGGACAATCTTTAGTAAGTCCTGGAAAGATCACATGGTACTGTTGGCGGAGCTCTTTAAATGACTATGAGAAGCAAAACTGGTGATGAACTTAAATAAAACAGAATTTGCAAAAGCAGAGGTGACGTTCTTGAGACATAACATCAGTCATGGAAGGTTGACCACATGGAACGCAAAGATGAAGGCCATCGAGGAATTTCCACAACCAACCTCGAAGAAGGATGTGCTTCATTTCTTAGGACTCAGCGGATTATATTGGAAGTTTGTTCCAAACTTCAACAGTGTAGTGGCACCATTAACTGATTTGCTGAAGAAGAACACAAAGTTTCAGTGGACAGAACGATGCCAGGAGGCATTCAACTATTTGAAATCAATATTAACAAGCAAACCAGTTTTAGCTACACCAAGGTTTTCAAAATATTTTAAAGTCTCC
The DNA here is from genome assembly GCF_037043375.1 of Chiloscyllium plagiosum. Classification (NCBI taxonomy): domain Eukaryota; kingdom Metazoa; phylum Chordata; class Chondrichthyes; order Orectolobiformes; family Hemiscylliidae; genus Chiloscyllium; species Chiloscyllium plagiosum. Next base: position 20,596,615 of record NW_028270151.1, on the reverse strand, counting down.
ATCGATGCTAGTGACATTGGAGTTGGAGCTGTACTTCTACAGTAAGATGAGGATGGGACTGAACTGCCAGTTGGCTATTTTTTGAAGAAGATCAACATCTACCAGAGGAAATACTTCATGGTTGAAAAGGAACTATTCAGTTTGGTACTGGCCTTACAGCATTTTAATGTACATGTCACAAACAATGTGTCTGAGATGATTGTGTAGATTAGATTAGATTACTTACAGTGTGGAAACAGGCCCTTCGGCCCAACAAGTCCACACCGCCCCGCCGAAGCGCAACCCACCCATACCCCTACATTTACCCCTTACCTAACACTACGGGCAATTTTTAGCATGGCCAATTCACCTGACCTGCACATCTTTGGACTGTGGGAGGAAACCGGAGCACCCGGAGGAAACCCACGCAGACACGGGGAGAATGTGCAAACTCCACACAGTCAGTCGCCTGAGGCGGGAATTGAACCCGGGTCTCTGGCGCTGTGAGGCAGCAGTGCTAACCACTGTACATTGACCACAGTCCGCTGACATCCTTAGAACATTTTAAAGATAAGAATATGAGACTATTTCAATGGCATCTAATGTTACAGATTTTTAATTTAAAAATCAGACATGTTGCGAGTCAGAAGAATGTAATCACAGATGCGTTATCACGAATTAGGCAATAAAGTTTAGGTGAGATTTGTCTTTATTTAATGTTTTATATCTATATTAAGATTATGGGAAGAAGTTAAGGTGAACTTGTATGAAAGTTATTGGTATGTTAGGGTAATGTGTTTAAAAGATAGAAAAATAGTGAAGCCATCTTTTCATTATGATGGTTTATTTTTTCTTAAGGGAGGAGGTGTTATAAAGATATCGGTGTATCTTTAAGAGAGTTAAAAGCAGCAGAACTACCAGGCACAACACTAATCATTCTCAATAAGGCAACAATGTAACACTGGGTCGAACAACTCGATTAGTTCGTTGCCTGGAGACAAAAACAAATTTGAATTCGGCCAATCAGTTTAAATGATACCCCCAAAAATATCAATTTCCAACCAAGTTTGAATTGAGTATATTGACAATCTTAAAAGCCAATGACACAATCTGATGCTCTGGGGTATAAGACCGGGGAAAATTGAACAGTTGAGAGGAGAACTGCCAAGTCCTAGCATGTAACAGACTGCTTTAAAAAAATCTCTCTTTCAAGAACCTTTTTGATCAGTGACCTGTGATGCAGAAATTCCTCACAAGGAGAAAAGAAGACCCAGGAAGATCAGAAGAAAAGAACCTACAGCTGCCTCCTTTTGAGATAAGAAGTGTTGTTTTGGAAATCTTAATTGTGAGTTTTATTGATCTAGTGTTATAGAAGGGAAGGTAACAGATAGGTTAGAGTAAGGAATGGTAAATAGTTGTGAGTTAGTTATTGTTTGTAATACTTTAAGAAATAAAGTTATTAATTTTTATTTTAAATAGTACTTCACCACTCAGATTTTACAGTTTACTGCATAAAGAAAAATCTTTTCTGTGTTGTTGGTTTAAATTAAGCAGGAGGGTTGACCTCATGTTGTAAGAATAGTGATGGGGATGCTCTGCTGCAGTTACACAAAACCCTACTTAGATCCTGCTTAGAGTACTGTGAGGACGACTGGGCACTATGCTTTGGAAGGATGCTTAGATGCTGAAGCAAGTTCAAGATAGGTTTGCAAGGATGACATCTGCACTTCAGGGCATTATGGACCAGGCCAGACTCTTAGAAAACATTTCAAGAAAGTATCCCAGACCCTAACTTTGCTAGTTGTTTCAAGCAGATATGGAGTGGTTATTCAAAGAGTGATGAAGCTGGCCCAACCACTTAAGTTTAAAAAAAACAGAACTTACTTACAAGATTACTGAATGAAGCACAAGCAAAAAGGAAGAGAATACAGGAAATGTACCCAATCTGAAAGCCCCACAGATTATCCCAACTTAAAAATGCTGTTGCAAATACTTTCAACAATCCCCACAAACAACCCTTTGCAAAAAAAGGAAGGAAAAATTGAACACAGGTTCTTATAGGAGACATGTCAGAGAGAGGGAGGATCAATATGGAACTGTTTCCTTGGATCCAGCAGCTTCACCACTGACTGCCTAAAACCAAACCAATCCAGAGAGGAGCTGAGCTGGGAGAACTGGCCATTTCCCTTTCATTGTACATGCAGTAAAAAAAAACTTGAAAGCATTTCATCTCAGGCAGTATCTGTTAGCTATAATCAAACTTGTCCTGAAACCCTTCAAACCTAGGCCTCCTGGAGTCTCTGTGTTAACCTCCTGAAAAAACAAAGAAGGACAACATAATTTTGTTAAATGAGCAGTATCATCGCAAGGGGTTAAATTATGAGGAAATATTAGACAAATTAAGCTTTTTTTCTCTCTCAAGTTTAAAGGTTAAGGTTTAACCTAATTCAAGGTTTTCAGGATATTAACAGAGAAAGACAGAATTGATAAAGATAAATTATTTTCACAGGTTAATGATTTTCTAACTGGGGGCAGAACCTAAGAATTGGAGTCAGGCTATTCAGGAGAGATGTTAGAAAGTACTTCTGCATGCAAAGAGTAGTGGAGCTGATTTTATAAAGTTTCAGTATAACCTCCCTACTGTTCAATTCTATGCCTCGACCAATAAAGGAAAGTATAGCATATTCCTTGGTAACCGTTTTATCCACCCATCCTGATACTTTAAGGGACTGATGTACATTCTCATCAAGATCCCTCTGATCCATAGTGCTCCCCAGGGTCTACCCTTTCACCATATATTCCCTTGCCTTCTCTGTTGTGCCCAAATGCATCACTTCACATTTTTCTAGATGGAATTCCATTTGCTAATAATCAACTCAGCTGACCATCCCGTCCATATCCTCCTGTAATCTAAGGTTGTCCTTCTCATTATTTACCACCTCACTAAATTTTGTGTCATTTGAATGCTTATTGGTGAACCCTCCTTATGTGTATAAACCACAAACAACAAGGGGTCATGGGGCCCCACTGGGCACGGATTCAAATTGTAAAATCTCCCCTCACTATCATCCTCTGCTTCCTTTCACACAACCAATTGATTAGATTAGATTAGATCTAGATTAGATTACTTACAGTGTAGAAACAGGCCCTTCGGTCCAACAAGTCCACACGGACCTGCCGAAGTGTTACCCACCCAGACCCATTCCCCTACATTTACCCCTTCATCGAACATTACGGGCAATTTGGCATGGCCAGTTCACCTAACCTGCTCATTTTTGGACTGTGGGAGGAAACCAGAGCACCCGGAGAAGAACCACACAGACATGGGGAGAATGTACAAATTCCACACAGCCAGTCACCTGAGGCGGGAATTGAACCCGGGTCTCTGGCGCTGTGAGGCAGCAGTGCTAATCACTGTGCCACAGTACCGCCCACTTGAGGATTCAATTTGCCAAATTTCCTTATCTCTTATCAGTTTCCTGTGCAAAATGTTATCAAAAGCCTTGCTGAAGGTCAAGTAGACTAGATCAAATGCAATGCCCTTATCTGCACACCTGGTCACCTTTTCGGAAAGTTCAAACAAGTTGGTCAGGCATGACCCCCTTTAACAAAACCATGTTGACTGTTCCCTACCTTTCTAAATGCAGCTTAACTCTGTCCTTCAGAACTACTTCCATTAGTTTCCCCAGCACTCAGGTCAGACTGACTGGCTTGTGGCTTCCTGGTATATTCCTTGCTGCCTTCTTGAATACTAATACTATGTTGGCTCTCCACTAGTCCTCCAGCACCTGTCCTGTGGCCAGAGAGGAATTGAAGATTTTTGCAAGCACTCCTGTTGTTTCTGCCCTTGCCTTACTCAACCACCTATTGCAATTCTCCCTCGATGTGCATCTCTTTTTAAACCTGCCAGACTGCTCATTACATTCTGCAAATTTTTTAAGTACAGCAAGTTTTAACTGTGCACCTCCTTAGTGTAATAAAACAACAGAGGTCTCTTCGCTGGAGCATCAGAAAAAAATGACAACAAGCCACATAATATGATAATATACAGGTAAAGTATCAATATCTTGGTCAATGATATAGTTTTTAAGAAATATCTTAAAGTATGGAAGTGAGGTAGAGAGGTGGATAGATGTAGGAAAGAATTTCTAGGTAACTGATAGTTTGGCTGCCAGTGGTGGTGCGCATAGAATCATGGATGCTCAAGAGGTCAGAATTAGCAGAGCGCAATTGCCTAAAAGAGTTTTGGGCTTGGAACTGATCATGGAGATATGGTATGGTGATACTATGGAAAGATTTCTAAAAAAGAATGAAAATTTTAAAATCAAGACCTCTCAATGCTGAGTAGAGAAAGGCCGATGAATGGATGGATGTTAGATAAAAGTGGTTTTGATGTGAGGTAGGGCATGGGGAGCAGAGTTTTTGATGATCCAAGTTTCCAAGGCTAAAATATGCGAGATCAGCAGGAGTACATTGGAATCATTGAATTACCATTATTACTATCAATAAACTGTTTTGGATTAAAACAGAAAGATTCAAGACACTTTAAATTGAAAATTAGGTTTCAGGTGTGAATATCTTGAGCAATACTTACCCCATAACAACACATGCAAGCCCCAATCTTCCAATTCCCCAGATCATCTGTCCGTCATCATTCTGCTGTTTTTGGGGTCATGGTGTGTGTTGAATTGGGGCTGTGTTTACTATATAATATTAAAAGTAGTTCATTGGCTGTAAAGCTCTTTGTGAGGCCTTGAGGATAGGAAAGGTACTCCATTAATGTACGTATCATTCCTTTGCATTGGAACAGTTGAGAAAAAATGTACAGGAATGTAATTGTTCTTATTCTCCAGCTTTATGTAGTTCTCTTGCATGGTTAGAAGCAGTGCTTGGGGAGAACATTTCCGGTGGACAGAACAAAACATGAGTCAAGCTACACGGAAAGTAAATTATCAAACATATTTTTTGTGAAATAATTTCATGAACAATGGAACACATAATAGCACAGTCAGTGACCTTGTAAATGTCAAATCTCATTCTCATAGCTATGGTACTGATATAAAATTTGGACAGCAATACTTGTTCATAACAAAACATGTGGAAGAATAACATGTTTACACAAGACTGGATTAGCTGTAATATCAGCAGTTAATTGTCTTCAGAGACACACAGGGTGAAGTTCCCATTGGATCCAAATCAGGGCGGGTACACTTAGATTAGATACATACAATTCAGTCACCCAAGCAGCTGTAGCAATACATTATAGTTTGTATTTCAGTCTTTACCTGAGGCTGCTAACTTCTGTTATGATGAACTTAATTGCTCTTCATTTGGTTTCTGGAATTTTACCTGTCTGTCTGTCTGTCTGTCTGTCTGTCTATCTATCTATCTATCTATCTATCTATCTATCTATCTATCTATCTATCTATCTATCTATCTATCTATCTATCTATCTATCTATCTATCTATCCATCTATCCATCTATCTATCTATCTCTCATTTAGCTTGTACATTGGGTCCACTGGGCTTATATTCACTGGAGCATAAACAGAAATTGTTGGATAAACCCAGCAGGTCTGGCAGCATCTGTGGAGATAAAGTAGAGTTAATATTTTGGGTCCAATGAAGAAGGGTCTGAATTTTCTTGAAGAAATGTCATATTCTCACATCTCTTGAGTCCTTAGTGCTCAGAAATTGTTTTAGTCTTCAATATCAAACAAACACTCACCGCTCTCTTGAGTTAAAAAGATTCTTAGCCTTCCGAATAAAAGATAAATCCTCTCATCTCAGTCAAAAATGACCATCCCCTTATATCAAGACCCATTATTTTAAGAGTCCCAGCCAGAGGAAACAGCTATTAGCACACAAACTGTCAAGCCCTTAATTTTTGTTTATGCTTCCACTGCACTTTTCAACCATTCTTCTAAGAATTACGGAATATATTCCTACTCTACTCAGTCTCTCCCTCATAAGACAACCCTCTCATCCCGCAAATCAAATGTACACAATATTTCAAGCAATGGCCTACCAAGGCAGTAAATAAAATTTTCTCATATGACTACTTCATCAATAACTTCACCCTCTTTTTTTGAAGATGGTTTCAAAGTACGCATTTAATATAGTTTGAGAGAGAAAACAGGGAATTATAGACCTGTTAGCCTGATTGCCCATTTGCAATAAAACCTTCACAAACTGCTTGCTGTCTGTTCACATTCATTTTCTGTAATTTGTGTACAAGAATCAGAGCACTAACATTTATCAGCCAACCTTTTAGGGAAACATTTGTTCTATTTTTCTTCTTAATAACATTATTATCTGACTTTTCAACTTCAATATGTTGCCCTAACTGTTTACAAGTGGTATTTTTAGTTTTTGCTACAAAGGGAGCAGAATATCATAGCAACAGAGTCTTACTATGATGTTGAAAGACATAGATGAGACCACCCTTGGAGTACTTGATGGTGTTTGGGTCCCTGTGTTTCTGGAAGGATATACTTGCCCTTGAGGGAATGCAGTAAAGGTACACTTGATTAACTTAGGAGATTGTCCTATCAGGAGAGACTGACTATACAAGTTCTATATTCCTTTGACTTTAGAAGAATGAAAGTTTACCGAATTAAGCTTTGACAGGGTAACTACTGAGAAAATATCCCCACTGGCTGGCGAATCTAGAGCAAAGCATCGCACTCAGAATAAGGACTGTGATAACCAGACGTTCTTCACTCAAAAAGTTCTGAAGCTTTGGAATTCTCTATCCCAAAAGGTTGTTAATGCTCAGTCCTGAAAAATATTCAAAAAGTAGTCTATTGAGTTTTGGATATTAGGAGAGCTGGTGGAGATGGGAGTGGTGCTGCAAGCTGGATTTGTCATAGAGGAAAACCCATAATTTATTGAATGTGTGAGTCGCTTCATAAAGTCAAATGGCCTGTTCCAGCTTCTTGTGCTTCCCACCTAATGTTACCACACTAAATTCTCTCACATAAGTCTTTGACAATATTATAAGTAGCAAAGGCCCAATCACTGATCCTTGTAATACTGTACTAGTTACACCCTGCTATCTCAAAGCTTGCATGTCAATTCTTTTCTCTGCATTTACCAAACCCAAGGCCATGCTCATATATTGCACTCAAACCGTAGCCATTAATTTTATGTGAAATTTCTTGTGTGACAGCTTATGAAATTCTTCCTGAAATCCCAAATATTAATTATCTACCTATTTTCCCTGCTTGTACAGCCTCAAAACCTTAAACAGATTTGTTAAAGGTAATTTTCCTTCCACAAAACCATGTGGGCATCACATCCTTAATGACAGAGTCTAGCATTTTACTAAATAGTGATGTCAAGCTAACTGGCTTATTATTCCCTTCTCTTCCCATAATAATTATATTAGTACTTCACATCTATCTCGACAACAAAAGATGGTGATGTTATTGATGCTGGAGAAGTGGTATTGCAGATGATGCAAATGGGTAGAACGGAGATGTTCGTAATATTAGCAGGATTCTAATTTAGCATGGTAAGGCATGGAGGTTCAGTGGTTAGCACTGCTGCCTCACAGCACCAGGGACCCAGGTTAAATTCCACCCATGGGTGACTGTGTGCAGTTTGCACATCTCCCCATATCTGCATGGGTTTCTGGCACTTCTGGGTGCTCTGGTTACCTGCCAGAGTCCAAGGATGAGATGGGTTGACTATGCTAAATTTCCCATAATGTCCAGAGATGTGCAGACTAGGTGGATAAGACATGGTAAATGCAAGGTTATGGGGGAGAAGGTAGGGGAGTGTGTCTGGGTAAGTGGCTGTTTGGAGCATCAGTGTGGATTTGATAGGTTTAATGGCCTGCTTCCACACTTAAGGGATTCTTTAATTCTAAGTCTGATGGAATACCTTGTTAATTGTGGGTGGCACGGTGGCACAGTGGTTAGCACTGCTGCCTCACAGCGCCAGAGACCCAGGTTCAATTCCCGCCTCAGGCGACTGACTGTGTGGAGTTTGCACGTTCTCCCCGTGTCTGCGTGGGTTTCCTCCAGGTGCTCCGGTTTCCTCCCACAGTCATAAAGATGTGCAGGTCAGGTGAATTGGCCATGCTAAATTGCCCGTAACCTTAGGTAAGGGGTAAATGTAGGGGCATGGGTGGGTTGCGCTTCGGCGGGGCGGTGTGGACTTGTTGGGCCGAAGGGCCTGTTTCCACACTGTAAGTAATCTAACCTAATTGCTGGAGGAAGCTATGATGGAAGCAGAATATGCTTTGAACACAATCTTCCATAGATTTTTTTGGATTTATTTATGTAATTATTAACTTCAGGTCAATTATTTCAATACCTCATGAATCATCCATATTCAGTAAAGGTCAGCTTATCAAGCATCATTCTTTATATATTATTTCACTCATCAATCAGCTGTCTCCTAAATGAACTAATTGGATCTCAGTTTCTCACATCTCAAATTTCAAATGTTTATTTATCTATTTGGAACTCATCCTTCCATGTCACTGAAATTGTCCCAGCCTCGAGAATCTGTACCTAAATTCTTGAGGTCAATAACATGGTGTTCCAGAAAGACAGAGAAGTAAAGAATGAAGAAGGGATGGCGATATTGATCAAGGACAATATTACTATGTTGCAGAAAGATAATATTTAAATTTGTCAAGTATAGGTCAGAAATATTAGACATACCAAAGTTTGACTCGATATATTCTATAAGCCACCTTATATTGGGAAGCAGATAAAGGAATTTGCAAGGGATTCATAGAATGCCACAAAAGCTATTTAACAATTACAATGAGTCAATTTAATGACCATAATAGAGTCCGGAGTAGTAATAGTACAAATGGCAGAGCTTCTGTCATGCTTCTGAATCATATTGAGGAGAGTTTTTGGGTCAGTATATTTCTGATCCAACAAGGAAGAACACAGTACTGAATCTGGTTCAGGCAATGATATGGGACAACCTGATCAAGTGTAAATCAGGGAAAATTTATGGGAGGGTGATCATTTTATTATAAGGTTTAGAATAGCAAAAGAGAAAACTAGGAACCACCGAGACTCTAGTTAAGTAATGGGCAGTGACCAATTTCAATTGAGGAAAGTAAATTGGAAATAATGAATGATGGACAAACTGAACAGAGGGTAGTAGTGAGACATTGGCTCACTCATCACAACTAAGAAGGGGTTTGTGAAGGACCAGTGCTCAGCAGTCAGATGCGCATCCAATAGGTAATAGTAAAAAGTGACTGAAAGGAATTATAGGAGAAGTTGCTTCACTCACCACAACTGAGAAGATGATCATAGAAAATTCGGTGCTCAGCAGTGGGATCTTGGGGCATGGCCTTTTTGGAGAGGGGTCTGAACTGAGAACCTTCATCATTGGAAGATTGTAAGATCATTTCTGGATTGTGAGAGTAGCAACTGGAGCAGGTATTGTCTCTGCAGTCTTATCACAAGTCTGAATAATTTGTATCCAACTTCATTCAGAAGTTTCAAGTTGGTGATCCATTTTGGCTTGACCAAACATTCCCAACATCTCAGCTGTCCGCCTTCAGCCATTTTCATTTCCTCCATGGCTGAAAACACTGGACTTTGCAAAATGTATGAGCCTTGGCAACATTCCAGTGATAGAACTGGAGACTTGTGCTCCAGTAATAGTTGCAGCCCTAGCTAAGCTGTTTCCGTGCAGGTACAACCCTGGCATTTACCCAGCAATACGGGAAATTGTCCAGGTATGTCATGTCCAGAAAAAAAGGGCAAATACAACCCAACCAATTATTACCTCATCTGCAGTGCTGACAAAAGGACTCATCAATTCTTTGCTTCCCATGTTCAGCTCTTGGCTTCGCCTAAGCAGATACAAAAGAGCTGAATTCAAGATGTTTAATAAGGATGACTGCCTTTGACATCAAGTTTTTGACCGAAAGTGGCACCACCTAAAGCTAGAGTCAAGGGGAATCGGGGAAACTATCCACTGGTTAGAGTTATACCTCACACAAAGTGATTATGATCAAACATCTTAGCAAAAGACATCATTGCAGGAGTTCCTCAGGGTAGTGCCCTATCCCAACTGCTTCCTCAATGATCTTCCCTTTAACATCAGGTCAGCATTAGAAATGTTTGCTGGTGATTGCACAAAGTTTGGCACCAGAAGCAGTCCATGGTGATATACAACAAGATGTGGCCATCTGTTAGGTTGGAACTAATTCACACCTTTCCTTCGCTGGTGCTGGTCAAAATCCAGGAATCCCCCTCCCCCTCGCCCCAAACAATAGAAACAACAATCTATTTCTAGCAGAGACTCGTGATTTTGTTGTAAAAGCTGTCAGAAACTTCCCATTGTCACCCGATTATATTAATATGTTTTATGGAACTAATTCAGGGGCTAATAACATGTTTGCTTAACATTATGCTATCAGAGGCGGTAGTGAATTTAAAACAGCTACATGAACACTCTCTTTGATGTAATTAACGGGAAAAAGGGAACACCAAACCATGTATGAACAGATTGCTAATGATAACCACCGGAGAAATGGAAAGCGTCCTCATAGTCCAAATAGGTCAAAACTTACACGACATCGGGTTTTAATCCAACTGGTTCATTTGAAAACCCAAGCTTTCGGAACCTCGCTCCTTCTTCAGGTGTTGGGAGCGAGGGTCCGAAAGCTTGGGTTTTCAAATGAACCTGATGGCCAATAACCTGGTGACCTGTGATGTTTGACCTTGTCCAACCCAGTCCAACACCCGCACCTCCGCGTTATAGTCCAATTAGTGATGGACTTGTCAGCGATTATCGCATTCCGGTAACGAAAAAAGCATAGCTATTAGAATGAAATACGTTGATGGCAAGGATAAGGCCATCAGGGTCAGCTAAGAGAAACGGCTTGATGCCATTAAGATGAAAGTTATAATTGAGAAGAGCCTAATGAGCGTGTTTGTCATTTCGGAATCAAAGCAAGACTCATCATTTCTGCAGAAATGTGGGATGCCCAGTTTGAACGTTCACAGATATGATTCAAAACTTGCCTCCTCCCATTTAAAATCCCAATGATTAAAGAAGAATTATTTTATTTACAAATCAGAATGGGGTGCATGATACGTTCAAAACTAAGCGCTGTGCAATCTCAGTGCATGTAGCAATCTGAATCAATTTACCTCCAGTGATTTTACACGCATCTTAAATTATAAAGGAAAATGATACAGATTCTATATTATAGAGTGAAACGTAAACGACGCAGGGCCATTGTTGATGTACTTATTGTCTCATGTTCATATCTCGTTATTCTGCATGCCACGGAATTCGGAAAACAGATGCACTAGTATCCATCATTGTTGATGATAAACGTTATTGCTCCGGGATCAAGTTGGTCTCTTGGATTCAACACGAAGAATATCCACTGAAACACTTCAAGTTGCGCAACACCCAGAAGATTGTGATATTGATGAACAGATAAAAGAGAGCGCAGTGGGATTTCGTGGTAATGACTGTGCAATTAGTGTTGCTTCCTTCCATTTTAAATTATGCATCTGAGCATCGAGGAATATTCGGTGCTTTTCGATACCCATTTGGGACATGTAACTAATTGGTTAACGATTCATGAAGCATTAGGTCACTGTAAGAAAATATTGCATCTGCAACACTATATAGAGACGGTTAGAAATGCAATGATTTGGAATACCGCTGGTCACATTTAATCAAGATGGATGGTCGATTCTTGCTGATATTATTGTCTGTTCTCACCCCTAGTTGGTTGACGAATGAGCCAAAATGCAAACGTTGGGGAAAGCTTGACTTACTCGGATTGTCTAAGGACGCAGACATCGTTCTGGGCGGAGTTTTCAGTGTCCATGTCGATGTAGAAGATCAAGATCTCTCCTTCAGAACCCAACCGAAACCGTTGAAGTGTACACTGTTCGTAAAATCTTGTAGTTTTAGTTTCTGGCGTTTTTGTTTTGTTTACATTTTTAACTGCTACTCTTGGCGAATTCCGAAATAGTTTCTCTATATTGGGCGAAATCACTTTCTAATGATTCACCAGTGGTCTTCCAGTTTACCATACAACTGGAATTTTATGAAGTAAATTAAATTTATATGTTACATCCGTGGGATATTTGCCAACCGCGTTTTTGCATTTATTACTGTGAAACACATTGGAATGAAAACGTTCCAAATTGGCTAATTATTTTTGCCACTAATTGGCGTGAATTTAATGTATGTTGGGGGCAGCTTAACAGTTTCATAACTTAAGGAAATATCTTATATTTGAATGCAGATCTGCGAGAAAACGTCGATAGCAGTCTGTACCGTGGTGCTAACTGTCTAAATTGTTAGATTTGATTCTAATCGCTCTTAATACATTTTTTTGTTCGATTTACCATTGTGGATCTCCGTGAAGTTAGGGCTCAGTGAATACATTCTCAGTACTCACTATCTACGCTTACACCAAAGAAATAGGTAGGGGAAGGAGATTATCTGACAGATATCACCGTCCGGTTCATATCAACTGCAGATGTGATTTCGAATAACAGTGCTGGTGTAGTGTATCTTGAGATTAAAAAAAATGATGTTTTCATGAAGCAAGTTTATTGACATTTTTCGCGGAAAATTTGCAATTTTATTTATGAAAACTTGTTGGTATTACTAGTGATATTCTAAACCTGCTCTTTTTGAACGTGTTTATCATTTCTCCAGTAACAATGAAAAGATTCTTCCTGAAATGCGCGTTTCTAAGCAGGCAGCTGATGTAGATCTAACGTAGTGATCCATCTCCATAAATTATTCTCCTTTGCAGGCATTTAATAAATTATTCTCCTTTGCAGGCATTTAAACTGAACTAGTCTGACCAGCTCTAATGAAAAGTTTTACTCTCTCTATACTTAATTATTCCAAAATATTCCTGGCTTCCTATCTTCCATTCTTCGTACGCACACACTAGTCTCAAACCCTGCTGCCAATATCTTAACTTGCATCAAGCTTCATCTCATCTACCTTCCTGCTCTTCCTCACCCCTGTTTTGCTTTCTGCTGTGCCAGCACGTGTCACGAGTCTTGATCAAGGACTTGTTGACATAAGTCAAAAGATACTCAGGTGCAAGGCGGCCCTGGTGAACGTGCCGTCTTTTGAACCAGACGAACCACAGGCCCCTCAGATAGATGCAAACATTGCACAGTTTAAGAGAAAACCATGGGTGTTAATTTCGGTGCCTTTGTCAATATTTATCCCTCAACCATCATTAGAAAAAAATGAAGAATTATTTTGATTTAATTGCAATGTAGTTTATTTAAAATTGGTCAGCGAATGTTAGCTCACGGGGCGGCACGGTGATTCAGTGGTTAGCAATGCTGCCTCATCGCACCAGGGACCCAAGTTCGATTCTAATCTCGGGCGAATGTCTGTGTGGAGTTTGCACGTTTTCCCCGTGTCTGTATGGGTTTCCTCTGGATGCTCCGGTTTCCGCCCACAATCCAAAGATATGCAGGTTATGTGAATTCGCCGTGCTAAATTGCCCATAGTGGTCAGGGTGGTGGCTAGGTGCATTAGTCAGGGGTAAATGTAGTGGAATGTGTCCGGGTGGGTTACTCTTCGAAGGGTCGGTGTGGACTTGTTGGGCCGAAGGGCCTGTTTCCACACTGTAGGGATTCTATGATTAGCCGCTGTGATTCCCACATTACGGTCACAACGCTTTAAACGCACCTCTTTGGCTGTAAAGCACTTTGCAAAGTTTAGGAGTTGTGGCAGGTGCTACATGAAAGCAAATATTTCTTTGAAAATTCCCACCCTCGTTTCAACTCAATCCATAACCTCTCCCTGTCTGCAACTGAGACATCATCATATGCAGAAAATTAACCACTGATAAGTCCGAATGCAAATTTTACAGCGTTGGAATTTGAGTACTCGGCAAAAATCATAATTTTCAATGAACGAAACTTTAAGATATCCACGTACAATAATTTAACGTATGCACGTCCCTCGAATAATTATGATGATTTGACGAAAATGGATATCATTAATATTCCTCTCTTGGCTAAAATGCCTCAGCAACAAACCCCCAATTGATTAAGCTGCTTCAAATTGCCACCTATGCACTTTATTTCTGTTAATAAAAATGTTGTTGAAAATATACTAACCAACACAAACTTAAGACAAGATAAACTGACATTGACATTAATCATGCTTGCCTATTAAACCAAATTAACTTGTTGAATTTATTGTTTTAAGTCATGAGGCTCGTGGATATTGTTTTACTGCATTTTAACTAAATAAGAACGCAACTCGAACAAAAGACATTATTTTCTGCCGCATTCTTTTTTTCGGGGGTTAGCTTCCTAAGAATTGTTTTGATTTTCTAAAATTTATCATTGCTGTGCCTGTCGTATCAATGAAACTAAAAAAACATAAATTCCTCTTTTTCATTTGTGTACAAATGTGCTTTCTGCAGCTTTCGATTTAGACTTTTTCGTTTTGCAATAACGATGATATTTGCAATAGAAGAAATCAACAAGAATCCAAATCTGCTTCCAAATGTTACTTTGGGTTACTGGATTTATGATTCTTGTGGCATGCCCACTGTGTCACTGAAAGGAGCCTTTGAGTTTTTGAACAGTCTTGAAACGGCATCTTCAGAATCTGTCTGTCAACGCTCCCCCGTGATTCCTGCTATTGTCGGTGATTCTGGATCATCACAAACAATGGCAATCGCGTCTTTAATCGCCCCTTTTCGCATCCCTTTGGTAAGTTTTTTCATAGAATATTATAACAGCTTGTAAGCGATAATGGGGAAAAAAGAACAAGTCGTCTTTCATTCAGTTTTCAGTGTTAGTCCCTCACAAGAACTGCTTTAACTGATGCCCTTTCTTCACTTACAGCATTATCATGAGCCTGGCTAAAATAGCAAACTTTCTCTTGCTCTTTGACCAGCCTCCCAGGATTACACATACTGTTGCTCAGTTAAAGTAGTGTTAACTAATTGGATAACCATAGACACGAATTATATCAGCATTTGGTGTAATTATCATGGTGCACAATGAGTAGAAAAGCAAGTAGGCACTTGAAGTGCAAACTAAAAATTACTTAGTCAGTGCAGGCAAAATGGGCCGAATGTTCCCCATTTACAATAACAATTATGTGGTTCTGTGAATGAAGTATCATTAATTATAAAAGAGGATGTAATTTAGATAAATCTTAACGCCTCTATATAAAACTGTTCATGACATTTAAATAATATGGAATGAACACAGACAAGATAAAATACCCCACTACTTTAACCAGATCACATGTTTAATTATGTACTTTAAGCGTGTAATCAACACGAATATGGGGAACGACGGCATGAATTAATTGCCTTTGATTCTGTTCACAATTGTGATAAACATGAAACGATGCATGAAATTCGAAATGATAAAGTTGTGTTTACTACGTTTGTCTGAATACTTAAAATGTAAATATCCGTAGGTAAACGCCATACTCGTTTAAAGTGTAAATCACACAACACCAGGTTTAATTGGAGGCACACTAGCTTTCGGAGCGATGCTCCTTCATCAGGTGATAGTAGAGCAAGCTAGTGTGCTTCCAATTAAACCCGTTGGACTATAACCTGGTGTTGTGTGATTTTTAACTTTGTACACCCCAGTCCAACGCCGGCATCTCCAAATCACGTTTAAAGTATATTATGCTGAGAGGGCTGAGTTTTATAATTAATAACAAAACTTTTTTTCAATGAACCACTTGCATTAATTGCCCATGGATGCAGCCTGATCGAGCCATTTTGACTGTCTTAGGAAGAAAACATCTAAAATTTCCTACCTCTTTCGCAGTTCTTAGTTGGACATTATAGCCAAAAAACTATATTACTTACTTATTGTATTATTTTGCCTGCAGGTTAGTTATGTCGCTTCATGTGCATGTCTGAGCAACAGATATGAATATCCGTCATTCTTCAGAACAATTCCGAGTGATTATTTTCAGGTGAGAGCCATAGCTCAACTCATAAAACATTTTGGATGGACCTGGATTGGGACAATCAGAAGTGATGATGACTATGGGAACTTTGGGATACAAGCTTTTACAGAGGCAGTGCGAGAGTTGGGTATTTGTATCGCCTTCTCTGAATCATTTCACATCACATATCCAAGGTACAAATTACTTAAAACTTTAGACATCATCAAGCAATCCTCCACAAAAGTTATATTAGCCTTCCTTGCGCAAGCCGATATGAGCATCTTACTGCAGGAAGTTGTAAGGCAGAATTTAACTGGCATACAATGGGTAGGAAGCGAGGCCTGGGTCACCACTACCGTACTGCCTCCTGAAGAAAGTAGACAATTCCTCGTTGGCACAATTGGAATTGCGATTCGAAAAGTACGTGTGCCGGGACTGAAGGAATTTTTAATGCAGTCTCACCCATCTGCATATCCAGGAAACCGTTTAATTGAAGAGTTTTGGGAAAGAGCGTTCAGCTGCAATTTGAAGAACGCGGAAAACACATTTAATGACTTAAAACCAGATTCGTGGCCCAAGAATTGCACCGGGAAGGAAAATCTGTATACTACACGTAATGATTTTACAGATGTGTCTGAGTACAGAGTAACTTATAATGTGTACAAATCAACCTATGCTATAGCTCACGCTCTACATGACATGCTCTCGTGTGAACATGGCAAAGGACCATTTATTAATAACAGTTGTGCAAATATTTCAAACTTTCAACCGTGGCAGGTAAGTACTTTTCATCATCTTTGCTGCATGAAAATAAGCTGATTAAATAATTGATGCTATTCATGATGATTACATCCATTAGGAAAGATGTATTTCGGTATCTGAAGGACTATATGAAACTCTTGCATTTATAAAACTCCCTTGACCAACTCTTGGCCAGACCAGAGGGAGCATCATCCTGTTCATAAAACATTGAACATTATATTGTTTCTCTCTGTATTATGCTTCTTTTGATATAGCTTCTTCATTACATGAAAAGAGTAAACTTCAGGACAAAGATTGGTGAAAAATTATATTTTGATAGTAATGGTGACCCAGTGGCAACATATGACATTGTAAACTGGCAGGCGACCGACTTTGGTGCTGATATTATAACTGTTGGATATTATGATGGAGCTGCTCCCTCAGACGAAAACTTTATACTATCTGAAAAGGCAATTGTATGGAGTGGTGGCCAGGCTACGGTAAGAAGTCTCACAACATTACAGTATTGCAACTATTAGCAGTTTTTAACTCATCAGAGCCTATTCATAGACAAATAGAACATCACAACCAACAGTAATTAAAATATTATAAATCTACCCAGATCTGTAATTGATTTCAGACCAGGTTGTAAGAGTTTTGCGGCTATCAGATGGGTTCATCAGTAGAATAAACAGATTCTGTTGTTGTTTCAGCAAGTGATAACGTGAACCTATTGTAGTGAATGAGAACTATTCACAGCATCCAACCCAATATCACTTGATATTTGGTTGCTCAAGAGCCTTGTCCAACCTCTGCAAAATACGTGATCCAACCATTACACTCAGCAGTGCAGCTCTATTCAGAAATTTCCAGTGTACGTCTATTTGCTTTTCCATCTATTTCATTCATAAAATCAGGAAGTATGGGATACAGGGAGATTTGGCTATCTGGATTCAGAATTGGCTGGCTGACAGAAGGCAGAGAATGGTTGTAGATGGAAAATATTTTGCCTGGAGGACAGTGTTGATTGGGGTCTCGCAGGGCTCAGTTCTTGGGCCTCTGCTCTTTGTAGTTTTTATAAATGACTTGGATGAGGAGGTTGAGGAGTGGGTTAGTAAATTTGCAGATGACACAAAGGTTGGAGGTTTCATCGATAGTATAGAGAGCTACTGCAAGCTGCAGCGCGACATAGACAGAATGCAGAGCTGGGCTGAGAAATGGCAGATGGAGTTCAACCTGGATAAGTGTGAAGTGATGCGTTTTGGAAGGTCGAACTTGAATGCTGAATATAGGATTAAAGACAGGAGTGGAGGAACGAGGGATCTAGGTGTGCATGTACATTGATCCCTCAAAGTTGCCACCCAAGTGGATAGGGTTGTTAAGAAAGCATATGGTGTTTTGGCTTTCATTAACAGGGGTATCGAGTTTAAGAGCCATGAGGTTTTGCTGCAGCTCTACAAGTCCCTGGTGAGACCACACTTGGAATATTGTGTCCATTTCTGGTCACCCTACTATAGGAGAGATACAGAGGCTTTGGAGAGGGTGCAAAGAAGGTTTACCAGGCTGCTGCCTGGACTGGAGGGCTTGCCGTATGAAGAAAGGTTGAATAAGCTCGGACATTTCTCTCAAGAGAGAAGGAGGAAGAATTGAGACCTGATCGAGGTGTACAAAATGATGAGAGGAATAGATAGAGTCAAGAGCCAGAGTCTTTTCCCCAGGGCAGGATTGACTGGTATGAGAAGTCATAGTTTGAAGATATTAGGAGGAAGGTATAAAGGAGACATCAGCGGTGGGTTCTTTACACAGAGAGTTGTGAATGCATGGAATGTGTTGCTAGCTGAGGTGGTGGAAGAGAAGTCATTGGGGACATGTAAGCGACTGCTGGGCATGCACATGGATAGCAGTGAGTTGAGAGGTGTGCAGGTTGAGTTACTATATTTTACATTAGGATTAAGTCTCGGCACAACATCATGGTCCTGAGGGCCTGTTCTGTGCTGTACTTTTCTATGTTCTATGTTCTATCTTTTTATCTGTTCTCTTAATTTCTCAGCCTTTGGCATTGCGTCACATTTTGTCTGATTTTACTTCCACGGAACTCCTTTGAGATATGTTGTAGGTCTGTAATAAATATTGTTCTTGTACGTTGGTTGAACATATATATAGGCATTAGCTTCAAGCCCATCATCACAACCTTATGTCCAAACAGTTATAGCTTTGGAGCCAGCTGTCAAATAGAGACTAAATTGGGAATGCAAGAACAGCATTTCTGTGTTTGTCTGCATTTACTATCTGGACACCTTTCCTCAGGTTTTCATATAACCCTGTAATCAGATTGATGCAGGAATAATGTCATTAAAAAGAGATGCTCAGTAATATTTAAAATTTCTGAATATACTCATAACAATTCAAGCATTTGGAATCCAATGCCAAAGGGAATCCTAAAGTGTTACAGATATTTGAATAATAACACATCTGGTTACCACATGCTGCTAATCTGTAAGTGCATTTTTGAAGATTGTTCGCAGTTAGATAAACTAAAAAGGGAAAACTGACATTTATTTAATGTTTTCGCAACCTTAGGCCCAGTCAGAACTCTATTACAACAAAATACTTTAAAATGTAGTCACACACAAAGTACCACAAACAACAATATGATAATGACCTAGATTTTGTGGTTAGTGACAAATTCTCGAGCTGGCTCTGTGGAGTGGATTTTCTTTTCAGCTGCTGTTATTTTGAACCTGGTGCCAAGTAAAGGGGTTATTGAGGAGTCAAGGAATATGTTAACAAACAGAGAAAGCAAACCAAGAAGTAAAATGCAAAGTGATGTGCACTTTTAATTACAATTTTCTCAAGAGTGAAGTGATTGAGATGTACACATGGACTTGTCATTCACTATTTATAATGTTTCAGTATCACAATGGAGGGACTTGACATTGATGATTTCCTCTTCTTTATAGAGTTAAAGCCAATAAGGAAACTTAAAATCACAACAGTGAATTAGGAAGAATATTGTGAGTTTTGAAAAAGGGTCATCTTATGTAATGAGAACAATAGGGCTGTTTTGAAATAGTAATAGACATCTGATTGTTTAAATAACTCTTCCTGGTAGTGAGATTGTGAATTAAAAATATTTTAAAATTCAATCTTACCTGAATAAGTGAATCTGATAAATAATTATATAAAAGTATGTGGGAATTTTGAAAGCATTGCTTTGAAATAGCCTGGATTATGAAGAAATTACATTATTAAAATAGAGAAATAAAGTATGAAGGGATCCTGGAATTAAGAAGATAAACATATTCCATGGATAGCATAATTGAAGTATAACTTAGTGAACATAATGTTACATTGTAATTTGTTTATTTCATAACTGCATTCAGTGTGGCTGGGTCAAAATCCAGAAGATCCCTTTTTTATTGCATTGCTGCAGCAGGTCAAGAAGGCAGCTCACTGGCACATTCTGAAGGGCAGCAAGGAATGGGCAATAAACGCAATAGCTGTATCCTGTGAATGAATGATTTAACAAAGTTATTTGTTGATAAATCTACTCATGAATATTCTTGTTTTCATACTTTTATACACCAATGGCTATCATTCCCTTGTCCAGTATCACTTACAATCTCACCCTATTCTAATCCTATTTCCATCTGTGTCTTCCTTTGTAATAAAAACACCCGGTCAAGTCTTTGTAATGGAACTTACAGGCTTTTATCTATTAATTCCCAACTCATCCATTTGCTACTATACATTTGTCACTATTACTTTCCTTAATCATAATATAGGAGAAAGTGAGGTCTGCAGATGCTGGAGATCAGAGCTGGAAATGTGTTGCTGGAAAAGCGCAGCAGGTCAGGCAGCATCCAGGTTACAGGAGAATCGACATTTCGGGCATAAGCCCTTCTTCAGGAATGAGGAAAGTTTGTCCAGCAGGCTAAGATAAAAGGTGGGGAGGAGGGACTTGGGGGAGGGGCATTGGAAATGTGATAGGTGGAAAGAGGTCAAGGTGAGGGTGATAGGTCAGACTGGGGTGGGGGCGGAGAGGTCGGGAAGAAGATTGCAGGTTAGGAAGGCGGTGCTGAATTTGATGGATTTGACTGAGACAGGGTGGGGGAGGGGAAATGAGGAAACTGGTGAAATCCGAGTTCATCCCTTGTGGTTGGAGGGTTCCTAGGCGGAAGATGAGGGGTTCTTCCTCCAACCATCGTTTTGTTGTGGTCTGACGATGGAGGAGTCCAAAGACCTGCATATCCTTGGTGGAGTGGGAGGGGGAATTGAAATGTTGAGCCACAGGGTGGTTGGGTTGGTTGGTCCGGGTGTCCCAGAGGTGTTCTCTGAAACGCTTCACAAGTAGCCAGCCTGTCTCCCCAATATAGAGGAGGCCACATCGGGTGCAGAGGATGCAATAGATGATGTGTGTGGAGGTGCAGGTGAATCTGTGGCGGGTATGGAAGTTTCCTTTGGGGCCTTGGAGGGAGGTGAAATCATAATATACTCCAGACCCACAACAACATGCTTGACTCTTAACTGCCCTCTCAGATGGGCAATAAATTCTCTTTGATGCATGTTCCAGTTAAATGTATATGCTAATTCCACTGATTCCAAATGTATGGCCTTGAATCAATCCCCATAAATATACTAATTTCATAATTAGGTATTATGGCAGAAACAAATGTTCATTTAAGTACAGTATTCAACAACAGAGAAGAATGTAATGCATCAAACACACTGTTGCCCCATCCTTTTACAGCCAAATCCAATAAACTGCTTTAGGATCATTCTGAAGATCAAAGTGCAGGTAATTTTCTTTCCTCCATCACACTTGAAACTGCAGAGCTGAAGAATTGTTTCCTTAAAAGTTTGTGATCTGTCATCTGGGTGCCTCTGCTACTTCAGCTGTCTTTCCATTTGACCTCAAATATTCTGAACTTTCCACTCTACCTTTAACCAAATACAATTTGGACTAGTTTTTCTGTCGTGTTTTCCATAAGATTATTCTCATGCTCCCATTACCGATAGACAAAATTATTAGCAATTTAGTGACAATCATTGTAAATTATTTTGCAAATGATCCTTTTTCTTGTGTACTTTATGTCCATCATTGGAAACTGCAATTGTTTCCTTTTTCAAATAAAAGTGCAAATCCAGTCATGAGCCTTGTTATTTTGAACTATCACTGCACCTCCAACCTCTTTGTAAAGTCCTTGAACAATTTGGCAAATCTTTCCAATAAATGTAATGACCAACATCTCTTGAAACGTACACCACTGAAATCCTTTAAAAACACTGCCAATTGTAAATTCTGATATCACTGAAACTTTGAATTTTTACTTTTCATTATTAGGTTCCAAAGGCAATTTGCTCCGAAAGTTGCATTCCAGGAACAAGGAAAGCAGCAAGGATAGGGCAACCCAAATGTTGCTTCGATTGTGTACAATGTTCACAGGGAGAAATGAGTAACACTACCGGTAAGATGTGTCTCAGATATCTTTATTTATTTGATAAGGTTTAATTTTAAATTTCAACTGTTTAAATGTCCATGCCTTTCCATTTAGATTCAACGGAATGTATCCCATGTCCAACAGAATATAAGTCCAATCAACAGCGAGACCAGTGTGTACCGAAGGAGATAGAATTTTTATCCTTTTATGAGATCATGGGGATTATTCTGGTGGCATTTGCATTATTTGGATGCTGCATCACTTTAATCGTATTTTTAACATTTTACACTCACAGGCACACTCCAATTGTAAAAGCTAACAACTCAGAATTAAGCTTTCTTCTGATTGTTACATTACTGCTTTGTTTTCTATGTTCCATTACATTTATTGGTGAACCCTCAGCCTGGTCTTGCATGTTACGTCACACAGCATTTGGAATTGCATTTGTTCTTTGTGTGTCTTGCATTTTGTGTAAAACACTTATTGTTGTCCTGGCATTTAAAGCGACCCTTCCCAACAACAACCTCATGAAGTGGTTTGGACCAATGCAGCAGCGACTGACTATTTTCATTCTGACTTTGTTACAATGCTTAATATGCACAATCTGGCTCGCCACCTCACCGCCTTATCCTTTGAAAAACAGCAATTATTTTAATGAGGTCATTGTTTTTGAATGCAATGTAGGATCTTCAGTCGCCTTTTATTGTGTGCTGGGTTATATTGGATTTCTGTCTTGTGTGTGCTTTGTAGCCGCCTTTCTAGCTCGACATCTACCTGACAATTTCAATGAAGCTAAACACATCACTTTCAGCATGTTGATCTTCTGTGCTGTTTGGATCACGTTCATTCCAGCTTATATAAGTTCTCCTGGGAAGTACACAGTAGCTGTAGAAGTGTTTGCTATTTTAGCATCGAGCTTCGCCTTGCTGGTCTGTATTTTCGCTCCTAAATGTTATATTATTCTGTTGGAAAGAGAAAAGAACACCAGAAAACATTTAATGGGCAAAGCATCTTCTAAAAGGCTTTGAGAATTTGGAAAGCTGCATTCAGATTGATTAGATTTGTGAGTGTGGAAACAGGCCCTTCGGCCCAACAAATCCACACCGACCGCCGAAGCGCAACACACCCAGACCCATTCTCCTACATTTACACCTTCAGCTAACACTACGGGCAATTTAGCATGGCCAATTCATCTAACCTGCACGTTTTTGGACTGTGGGAGGAAACCCACGCAGATAAAGTGCAAACTCCACACAGTCAGTCGCCTGAGGCGGAAAATAAACCCGGGTCTCTGGCGCTGAGGCAGCAGTGCTAACCACTGAGCCACAGTGCCGCTTACCCTTTTGCTATTAACATATAGAAGCAATTCAAATTTGGTAAATTTGTGAATGCTTATTGAGTTCCGCTGACGTTTTCTCTTTGCCATGCGTTTTGCTTTCATTTCTGATGATCATAAGTATTGGAATGTAAATAGACTGCTGAATTCATAAGCCTGCTTGACCATTCATTCAGTTAATGGCTGATTTGATTACTTCATTTTCCTGGCCAGTCCTGAGAATTTTTCAACTCTTTGTTTAGTAATAATCCATCTATGTCTATCTTTAATGTATTCAAAGACTCTGCTATGGCAGTCTTTTAAGGAAGAGAGTTTCAAACGCTCATGAATGTTGAGAGAAGAAAGATTCTTCTCATTATTTATAAATGAGTAACCCCTTATTTTTAAACAGTGATCCCTAATTCTAGGTTCCTCCACCACATCCCGTCAAGATCCACCAGGACCTGAACTTTATCAATTAAGCCATTTCTTATTTTTAAATTACAGCCTGTTCAAACTTTTCTTGGAAGGAAATGTGCCCATGCCAAGTATTGAGCAAACCTTACCTGAACTTCCAATATATTTATGCCATTTCTTTAATGAGGAGACTAATACTGTACATGTAATTCAGATGTGGTCTCATCAATGCCCTGTATAACTGCAGCATAACTTCCGTACTTTTGTTTCCATCTCCCTCTCAAGAAATGGCAATATTCTTTTAATTTTCCTGCTTACTTGTTGCACCTGTGTGTTAACCTTCTCTGATTCATGAACTAGGACACCAGATTTCTCTGCATCTCAGGGCTCTGCAATTGCTCACTTTTCAGATAACATCCTTCATTTTTACTCTTTCTGCCAAAATGGACAACTCACTATATTCCACATTATATTCCACTTAATTTTCCTTTGTTCAGACATTGAAATGGGTCAGTTGCTAATTAACTTACATGATTGCACTAAGACTTATATGGATGGTACTAGATTTTTTTTAATTAATTCATGGGATGAAGGTATCATTGGCTAAGCCAATATCATTGCTGTGGGTCTGGAGTCACATGTCAGCCTGACCAGGTAAGAATGGCAGTTTCCTTCACTAAAGGATGTTGTTTTATCCTCACAATAAACAACATTTTCATGGCTATTGTTAGAATGTTAATTCCAGATTTTTAAAATTGCATTCATTATCCACCACATGCTGTAGCAGGATTTGAACCCCAGCCCCCAGAACATTAACATGGTTTCTAGATTTAACAATCTTCCAATAACGCCACAAGGCCATAGCCTCGTACATGCCATTCTGACAGACCTAGTGTAGTTGTACACAAAATAAAATGCTTGGAAATCAAATAATCAACACCTCAGTTCCTAAAATTTATAATATTTATTTTATTATAACACTTTATATTGAAGGTCTTGCAAGATACGGATAATGAGTTACAGACAACACCATAATGTTAAATGGAATTGGATAAGTTTGTTAGAAAGGAAGACTATAATGGAAAACTGGAAATGAACACATATATAATGATAAATATGATCATGTGTACACCACCTGCTGAAAACAAAATAACTCTAAACAAACATCATGTAAACAATTTTTTTTTGTTCTGATGTAAATTACGTTAACTTATGGAGAGTAGTCTGCAACTGCAGTAATTCTGAAGTCTAGGTGTATTTCATAAGGCAATAACAACCATTCAGCTTTTAAAATCATCTTGAGGACAAGATGTTTCCCTTAGTTCTACTCTCGTATGTTGTATGATTTTTAACTTTGTCAACTTCAGGATGTAAGCATTGTTAGCAAGGCTAACATATTTTGTTCATCCATAAGCAACCGAGTATTTGAAAGACTGGATAGATTTGATTGACTAGAGCCAAAGTTTGATAGGAAAAGCTGCAGATTAACAATGGGCTACTTGTAAATGAGAGATAGTTCAGAAAGAGTCGAGGTATATTCACTGAAAAAGAAGATACAGAACAAACAAGTTTAGAGCTTCCGAGGATTGGGAACAATTTATGTACCAGCAAAAGGAGACAATAGAGAAAATACAGTCTGAGGGTCAGCTCGCAGGGAACATTAAAATTATAGTAAAAGCGATAGGTATGTGAAGAAACAAAGATTAGTAACAGCAATATAGCTCCTCCTAGTCAGAAACAATTGAATTTTTTCAAAGTTTGTGCGAAGATTTGTAGCTCGGGTACTCGTTGTTGTGGTTCTGTTCGCCGAGCTGGAAGTTTTTGTTGCAAACGTTTCGTTCCCCTGGCTAGGCGACATCATCAGTGCTTGGGAGCCTCCTGCGAAGCGCTTCTTTGATGTTTCCTCTGGTGTCTATAGTGGTCTGTCCCTGCCGCTTCCGGTTGTCAGTTTCAGCTGTCCACTGTAGTGGT
The DNA here is from genome assembly GCF_037043375.1 of Chiloscyllium plagiosum. Taxonomy (NCBI): domain Eukaryota; kingdom Metazoa; phylum Chordata; class Chondrichthyes; order Orectolobiformes; family Hemiscylliidae; genus Chiloscyllium; species Chiloscyllium plagiosum. The sequence continues at coordinate 20,570,827 of NW_028270151.1, read as the reverse complement.
TGGTATATTGGATCCAGGTCGATGTGTTTGTTGATGGAGTTTGTGGATGAATGCCATGCCTCTAGGAATTCCTTGGCTGTTCTCTGTCTGGCTTGCCCTATGATAGTAGTGTTGTCCCAGTCGAATTCATGTTGCTTGTTGTCTGCGTGTGTGGCTACTAAGGATAGCTGGTCGTGTCATTTCGTGGCTAGTTGATGTTCATGGATGCGGATTGTTAGCTGTCTTCCTGTTTGTCCTATATAATGTTTTGTGCAGTCCTTGCATGGTATTTTGTACACTACATTCGTCTTGCTCATGTTGGGTATCGGGTCCTTCATTCTGGTGAGTTGTTGTCTGAGCGCGCCTGTTGGTTGTGTGCCGTTATGAGTCCTAGGGGTTGCAGTAGTCTGACAGTCAGTTTCAAGATGCTCCTGATGTATGGTAGTGTGGCTAGTCCTTTTGGTTGTGGTATGTCCTCGTTCCGTGGTCTTTCTCTTAGGCATCTGCTGATGAAGTTGCACGGGTATCCGTTTTTGGCGAATACCTTGTTCCTCTTCTTCTTTGAAACCGGAAAGCAACAACACCCCCAGATTCTATGGATTACCTAAAGTAAACAAACCAGACATCCCACTCAGACCCATAGTATCACTACCAGGGACACCATCATACAAACTGGTCAAAGAACTACAACAGAAACTGAAATACCTGGTCAGCGGATCCAAACACTCTATACAATCAACACAGGAATTCTTGGACATCATCAGAAATATACACATAGACAAAGAAGAAACCATGATATCATTCGACGTGACGGCACTGTTCACTTCGATTGACAAAACCCTAGCCAGAGAAACAATAGCCAGCCTACTGGACATACAGAACAGAAAACAGGACGCTGAACCTATCAACAAAGACGCATACTTAAACTACTGGACTTGTGCCTCACAACACACTTCACATTCAACAACCATATTTACGAACAAATCAACGGAACACCCATGGGATCACCAATCTCGGGACTCATAGCAGAGACAGTTATGCAAAGGTTAGAACAAACAGTCCTAACACAAATTCAACCCAAACTCTGGGTCAGATATGTCGATGACACGTTTGTAATCATTAAAAACACGGAAATAGAAAAAACACACCGGATCATCAACGCCACACACTCATAGGAATCCGATTCACGAGAGAAGAAGAAAAGGATAGCCAACTCCCATTCCTAGACGTGATGGTACAGAGAACACCAGACGGAGAATTCACTACAAGAGTATACAGGAAAGCCACACACACAGACCAAGTCCTAAACTATGAAAGTAACCACCCCAACACACACAAACGAAGCTGCATCAGGACACTATTCAAAAGGGCCACAACACACTGCAGTACACCAGGACTGCAAAAAGAAGAAGAGGAACACCTATACAAGGTATTCACCAAAAACGGATACCCGCGCAACTTCATCAGCAGATGCCTAAGAGAAAGACCACGGAACGAGGACATACCACAACCAAAAGGACTAGCCACACTACCATACATCAGGAGCATCTCGGAACTGACTGTCAGACTACTGCGACCCCTAGGACTCATAACGGCACACAAACCAACAGCCACGCTCAGACAACAACTCACCAGAATGAAGGACCCGATACCCAACATGAGCAAGACAAATGTAGTGTACAAAATACCATGCAAGGACTGCACTAAATACTATATAGGACAAACAGGAAGATAGCTAACAATCCGCATACATGAACATCAACTAGCCACAAAACGACACGACCAGCTATCCTTAGTAGCCACACACGCAGACAACAAGCAACATGAATTCGACTGGGCCAACACTACTATCATAGGGCAAGCCAGACAGAGAACAGCCAGGGAATTCCTAGAGGCATGGCATTCATCCACAAACTCCATCAACAAACACATCGACCTGGATCCAATATACCAACCACTACAGTGGACAGCTGAAACTGACAACCGGAAGCGGCAGGGACAGACCACTATAGACACCAGAGGAAACATCAAAGAAGCGCTTCGCAGGAGGCTCCCAGGCACTGATGATGTCGCCTAGCCAGGGGACGAAACGTTTGCAACAAAAACTTCCAGCTCGGCGAACAGAACCACAACCACAATTGAATTTGTAATGAAACAAAGAGATGGCAGACCAATTGAATATATACTTTAGTTCCTTCTTCATTGGAACACAAAGGAAGATACAAATAACATCTCAAAATATATGGTATCACAGGGTCTAAGGAGAAGGATGAATTGAAATAAATTGCTATTAGCAGGGAAATAGCATTGGACTAAATAATGGGATTAAAAGGAGATACTAGCCAGGGCCTGATAACCTCCACCCCAGAGTACTTAAGGAAGTAAAGAAATAGTCGTCTTACAAAATTGTATATACTTTGAATCAGTTCATATGGACTGCAAGGCAGATATTTAAGAAGAGAGGCAGACAGAAACACAGGTAATTACAGAGCGATTAGTTTACATTGCTAGTGGGAAGAATCCATTAGAAAAGATGTAATAGCAAAGCATTTGGAAGGTAGTGACAGGATTGGAAAGAGTCAGCATCAATTTATGAAAGGAAAATCATACTTGAGAAATCTGCTGGAATCTTTTGAGGATGTAATGAATAGAGTTGTTAGGGGGAGCCAGTGAATATAGTTTACTTGGATTTTCAGAAGACTTTTGATAAGTTGCCATGCAATAGATGGACATGAAAAATTAAAGAGCAAAGGATTGAAGGTCATAAACTGAAATAGATTAAGAACTGGCAGAGGGATAACAATCAGTAGGAATAAAGGCTTATTTTTCCAAATGGCAGCCAGTGACTTAGATCTCAGCTATTCACAATATACATTAATGATTTAGATGTGGAAACTACGTATTGTATCTCCAAGTTTGCAGAAGACATGAAGTTGGGTGGGAAGGTGTGTTTTGAGGAGGATGAGAGAAACTTTAGTGTGATTTACATAAACTAAGTAAATGGACATATACATGGACATATACATCATAATGTGGATAAATGTGAGATTATCAACTTTGGTAGCAAAAACAGGAAGACAGATTATTATCTGAATGTCATAAGTTGAGGATGGTGGCCATGCAACAAGGTCCAGGTCCCCAATTTGCCAAGTGCTGACCATATGCATGCCTGTACAGCTGATGGTGAAGAAAGCAGATGGTATGCTGACCTCAAAGCGGGAGGATTTGGATATAGGAGCAGGAACACGTTATTACAACTGTACAGCATTTGTTAAGACCAAACATGGGGTATTGTGTGTGGTTTAGTTTCCTTATCTGAGTAAGCTCTTGGTGGAGCACAAAGAAGTTTATTAGATTGATTCCTGGATGGTGGGAATGACATTCAGGGAGAGACTAGATCCTCTGGGACTATAGTCAGCATAGTTTCGAAGACTGTGGAGGAGAAGGTGGTGTTGGTGGGGAATGGGAGGTGGTGGTGGGTGATCTCATAGAGACCAATAAAATTATGAATGGTTAAGTTAGAGTAGATGCAGGAAAGATGTTATTGACGTGCAGGGAGTTAAGAATCAGGAGTCAGCCTAAAAGTGAGGAGTAAGCCTTGTAAGACAGAGATGAGAAGAAATTTCTTCATTCAGAGAAGGGTGAGCTAGTGGACCATAAAATGTAGGAGCTGAGTTAGGTTATTCAGCCCATTCAGTCTGCTCTACCATGTGATCATGGCTGATATGTTTCTCAACCCCATTCTCCTATCTTCTCCCTGTAACCCTTGATCTCCTTACTAATCAAGAATCTATCAGTCTTTGTCTTAAAAACACTCAATGACTTGAAATGTCCACAGTGGAGATGACCTCCACAGTCATCTGCAACAATAAGTTCCACAGATTGACTACCCTCTAGCTGTAGAAATTCCTCCTCAACTCATCTCCTCACATGATTAGATTAGATTACTAACAGTGTGGAAACAGGCCATTTGGTCCACCAACCCTCCGAAGAGCAACCCACCCAGACCCATTCCCCTACATTTACCCCTTCACCTAACACTATGGACAATTTAGCATGGCCAATTCACCTAACCTGCACATTTTTGGACTGTGGGAGGAAACTGGAGCACCCGGAGGAAACCCACGCAGACACGGGGCGAATGTGCAAACTCCACACAGACAGTTGCCTGAGGCTGGAATTAAACCTGGGTCTCTGGCACTGTGAGGCAGCACTGTGCCGTCCCTTTACTCTGAGACTCTGCCCTCCAGTCCTAGTTTTCCCTACAAGTTGAAACATTTTCAGTGATCAGCCAAAATGAGAGTAAACAGCATCCAGGCTCCTCAGACCGTGGCTAATCCATCCATTTGCTTTTCCTTGTTTTTCCTTTTTCTTCCTCTATCTTTCTTTTCCAAGATTTTAAGGTGTTTATTTTAAAAGAAAACTTATGTTAGAGCAGCTGAGTGAGCTGGAGGATTGAAGAGGTACAGAATGGGCTCGAGGCATGGAGCAGTGCAGAATACTTCAGGGACAGAGTGAAGTGGGCTGTAGCCATGGAGCAGAGCAGCTGAGGGCTGGAGCAGAGAGGGTTGCAAGCATGGAGCAGTAAGGAGCAGGCTGGAGGCATGGAGTGGTGAATTACGGGGACAGTTGTTGGGTCAGGGACTGATATGGGTGGTCAGCAGCTTGTGAGGCCAGTCAGATCATGTGTGGAAGCTACTGATGTACTGCAATGCAATGTTTATCTGTAATCTGTTTACCTGACTGTAATGTTTATCCTTTTAACTGTATGTCTTATTTTCCGACTTACACTATGAATTACTCTAAGGTAATGTAATTTTTATCTTCTTTATTTCTTTTTCTTAATCTCACATTTGTACCTACATACTTTGTACCTAAGATGGCGCCATGAACGGTTACATTATAAACTTTTCACTGTACTCCTGCACTTCTGCACTAGAGTTCATGTGATAGTAAACCTTAATTCTAATTCTATATCCAGCCCTATCCTTATTCTGTAAGCATCATTGAGATTGCCCCTCATCCTTCTGAACTCCATTGAGTACAGAGCCAGACCCTGACTCAGGAAGCAGATTCTATTCAGGTTATGGTGATAGAAGAATTCTCTCCCTCAGGAAGCTATTGAGGCCAAAACATTGAAGATTTCAAGAAAGAAGTTGTTATATTTAAGGTTGAGGAAATCAAAGGATATGGGGAGAAACCGGAACTGAGTTGGATAATCGACAAAGTCTGTGTGAATTTCCTTTGGTTCTCCAATTTCTCCCGTAGTCCGAAGATGTGCAGGTTAGGTGGATTGGCCTTGCTCAAAAGCCCATAGTGTCCAGCCTAAGTAAATTAGCCATGCAAAAACAGGCTTACTGTGTTAGGGTAAAGTAGAGGAGTGTTCTGGGTGGGATATTCTTCTCAGGGTCAGTGTTGGCTCAATGGGTTGAATGGTCTGCTTCCACATTGTAAGGATTCTATGATTTCATGATTCATATGAGATGCAATCGAGAATATCAGTGGATATGAGAGCAGAAATTGCAGAGGCACTGACAATAATATTTAAGTCTTCCCTTCATGTGGGATTGGCTAGATAGTTGCAAACATTATGCACTTGCTCAGAAAGGATTTCAAGAATAATCCCAGCAAGCACAGACAAGTCAGTTTAACTGTGGTAGTTGGGAAACTTGTCGAAACAATAATTCAGGATGGATTCAGTCATTATATGGGCCAATATTAGGGACAGACAGCATGAATTTCCTGAATAAATCAGGTTTAACTAACTGGCTGGAGTTGTTTGAGAGGTAACAGAGAAGTTGATGAGGGTAAAGTTGTTGATGTGGTACACGTAGACTTCCTTAAGGCATTCGATTCAGCAACTGCACATTTGCCTGAGAAAAAAAATGTAACTCATGGAATTACAAGGACAATAGCTACATGGATACCAAATTGGTGAAGTGATAGGCAACAGACAGATGTGGCAAACAGATATTTTTCAGTTTGGAGGAAATTTGTGGAAGCGTTCCCCAAGGATTGGTCCTGGAACCCTTGCTTTTCATGATTTATGTTGAACTGTTGCAATACTTTCTAAAGTGTTTTTAAATTTATTGTAGATCTTAGAAAGTTTGGGCTGATATTATTGAGATTCTAAAATGACAAATTAATTCAATAGGATCGATGCAAGTAAACTATTTCCTCTGTCGGGGAAATCCAAAGCAAGAAACACCACCCTAAAATGACAGATGCACTGAAATTAATTGGAGTTTATGAATCCCAGAACGAATAGACAAAAGATTTGAAACACAATCAGAAATTGCTGGAAAAACTCAGGTCTGGCAGTACCTGTAGAGAGAAATCACAATTAAGTTTTAGGTCTCGTGACCTTTCTTCAGAACAGAAGATTTGAATTCACAACAGAAGATTTTTTCTCTCTCTTCCAAACGGAAATGTAATTAAGCATAATTGATGTAGGAATTTTAGCTAAACGTCATAGTTAGGGACCTCGGATGGCAGTCCAGTTATGACCTCCCCATAAATATACTTGAGCTGGTAGTTGCACCCCCTTATCCAGCCAGGTGTCTGATCTGAGTTATAAAAGCGAGGAACAACCCAGATTGGATAAATAAAAAGAGAACGTATTGGAGAAGCTCAGCACAGAACTGTGGAGAGACAGTTAATATTTCGAGCCAATGTTTGTGGATCTGAAAGAATCTGGAAGAATCCAGACTGTGGTATCTGGTACTCGATGATTGGGCAATGGGTTGACATAAGTAAGCCATCAGCCCCAGTAAGTAAGATATATAAACAGTTTTGCGGAAGGGGGTGTGTGGACCAAGACGAGGTTCATAACAGTTCACCTTTAAGAGCAGAAAGCAGCCGTCCAACACCGGCATAGATCGATCATCACTCAAATTGCGCCATCTCCGTTTGTTTTGGGAAACGCTGAACCGTCACCTGCTGCAGTTACGCTGATGTCCCTGTCTATTTAGTTAAGGTATCAAATTTAAATAGCTGCTTATTACTAAACGACTTTAAAACCAACTTCAATGTGAGTAATCTCTGATTCACGGACCAGTGTTCCAAGACACTTTAAAGTAAAACCAAGAAGCTCTTTTTTCACACAGATAGCACTCTATCTACCTTTGCAACTTGTTACAACAACGATGCTGCTGCCAAGCTCAGATGGATAGGCTTTTGTAGATTTAGGTATTAGTTAGATGTGGAGCAATACCTGATGAATGCAGCAGAGGCAAACACCAGAGAGACACAATGACAGTTCCTGAAATGCATGTGTGTAAAATTATGTGAGATGTGTTTGACCTCGAGTTCACATCGGACAGGGTCCGGTGGTATGATGGAACAAGCTTGACGAGCTGCATGTCCCATTCCAGCTCTCACGAATTTGTACAACATGTTAGATAGTTCAAGGTTGGAATATTGTTTGCGGTTTGAGCTCTTCATTGTAGGAAAGATATTAGAGCCGCGGGGATGGGGTTGGAGCAGAGGAAGAAAAAAAACACTAGTCGGAGCTGAGAAACTATAATTATGAAAGATGCGCCTTTTTTGGGAAAAGGAAAACCCCTTTGAATGACGCATGAACAGATGATGCTGGGTATTTGGAAATAAAATATAACTTCAAGATTAAAATGTTGCATCATTTTAGTTAGCGAGCGGCCTCGGGATGCAAGGTGCAAAATTATGCTAATCTTGTTTGAATGTGAATTCACTCGAAGTTTAATTATCCTTTATTTAGTTGAGCTATTAATACTTCTGTTTAATGGCCACATGATATACTAACCAAGACTTTCATCTGAAACCCTTTCAGTAATAATTTCGCAGAGAAAATAGTAGAGTAATTAAACCAGATACTGAGAAGTTAACGATAGGAAGTTTAGACCAGTGTGCTTTCATTAGTCAGAATCTGGCGTGCATCTTCAAACCATGTAATTTGTTGACAAATGATGCTGAATCAAGATTATCTATTGTAGTTATTTGTAGTCAAAAGTGATAACAAGGAATGGCTTAAGGCACTGACATACTGTGACAAGGGTCTGCTAAAGGACTTAAGCCCTGTGTTGCAGAAAAAAAAAATCCATTCTAAAATGTTTCAGTATAATGTTTCATTGTGGCAAATTAACAATACATGAACTGTCCTCAGACAGAGAAAACAAATCCAATCAGATCAATAACTTCAACAGTCACAGTCACTTATCAGAACAGAGATACAAAGTGTTACAGGAATACTGTCAAGCAGTGACAGCTTCAAAGCAACCAGCCCACGGATACTTAGTTCAATTTTGTCAAGGTTGTTCAGGTTCAGAAAGTGTTATTACATTATCCAAACATGGACTAGTTTGAGAGAGAAACTGAGAGTGACTGTCTAGATCCCTCTAAATGTTCATGGTTCTAAGGGTTCTGTCATTTATTGTTCACTTTTCTCCTGCATTGGACCTTCCAAAATGCATCATCTTGCATTTGCCTGGATTTAAATTCTATCTGCCATTTCTCCACCCAAATCTCCAGTCTATGTCTTGCTGTACCCTCTGGCAATCTTTTTTACTGTCGAAGAGTATGGTGCTAGAAAAGCACAGACAGTCAGGCTGCATCCGAGGAGTAGGAGAATTGATGTTTCGAGCATGTGCTCTTTGTCTGGAATGACGGGGTGGCCTAAGGGGGCTGAGAGATAAACGGCCTGGTGTTAGGTAGCTGAGAATGCGATAGGTAGATGAAGTTGGGAGTAAAGGTGATAGGTCAGAGAGGAGTGTGGAGCAGATAGCTGGGAAGGAAGATGGATAGGTAGGACAGGTCAAGAGGGCAGTGCTGAGTTGGAAGGTTGGAATTGGGATAAGGTGGGGGAGGGGAAATTAGGAAATTGGTGAAATCCACATTGATCCCGTGTGGTTGGAGGTCACGAGGTGGAAGATGAGGCGTACTTCCTGCAGGCCTTGGGTGGTAAGGATTTAGTTGTAGAGGAGGCTCAGGACCTGCATGTCCTTGGTGGAGTGGGAGGGGGAGTTAAAGTGTTTGGCCATGGGTGGTAGGGTTGTTTTGTGCATGTGCCCCAGAGATATTCTCTGAAGTGTTCTGCAAGGAGGCGTCCTGTCTCTGCAATGTGGAGGAGACCACAGCGGGAGCAATGGGTACAGTACATGATGTGTGTGGAAGTGCAGGTAAAAACTCTAATGGGTTTGGAAGGCTCCTTTGTGGCCTTGGATGGAGGTGGTGGGGGGAGGTGTGGGTGCAGGTTTTGCAATTTTTACTGTTTTACTGTCCTCAGCTTCCGCAACCTTTGTGTCTTCCACAAACTTACTAATCAGACCACCTGCATTTTCCTCCAAATCATTTAAATGACAACACAGCAATATTGATCCCTGCGATTTATCACTCACAGATCTCCAGTCAGGAAAGCACCCTTCAACACCTACTGTCTGTCTCTATGACCAAGCCAGTTCTGCATATATCTTACTACCTTACCGTGGATCCCACTTGACATATTATTTTCTATCAGCCTACCATGATTAACCTTATCAGAGGCCTTGCTAAAATCTGATGTGGATAAAATCCATGGTTCTGCCTTCACCATCAGCTTTGTCACTTCCTTAAAAAAACTCAATCACAAAGCCAATCAGCTTGTTTGTAATAAGTCCATATTTTTCCAAATGTGAATAAACTTATTCCTAAGAATATTCTCTATTAATTTCCCTCATTGACATAAGGCTTACCATCCTTTAATTTCCCAAATTTTCTCTGCTGCTCTTCTTAGAGCACAGAACATCATTGGATATTTTCTAGTCCTCTGAGACATCGTCTGTGATGAGAAAAGATACAAAGAATTTGTACAAGGTCCCAACAATTTCGTTTGTCTCCTTCTTCAGTATTCTGAGACAGATCCAATCAAGTCTTGTGACCCAGTTTACCTTTTCAAAATATCTTTTCAAAACATCCAACACCTCCTTTTCAATATCAACATACCATCCACCATGTTCTTCTTCTTTTTAAATACTGATATAAAATATTTATCAAGGACCTCAACCCTCTTCTCCACGCATGAACTTCCTTCTTTCTCCTTGGTGGATTCACCATTTCCCTAACTGCTGTCTTCACTCCTCAACAACGTATAACAAAGCCATGGGATTTTCCTATATCCTGTTGTCAAAGACATTTCAAGGCTCCCTTAGCCCTTCTTACTCCTTGTGAGAATACTTTGCTGCTTTTAAAAATATATTTTCCGAGTGCTCTGTCTGTCTTCAGTTTCCTAAATCTCATATATAACTTCTTTTTCTTTCTGACTAAGCTCACCGTTTCTCTTGTCATCCAAGTTTCCAAAACCTTGCCGTCCTTATCCTTCATTGTCACAGAATCATGCTGTTCCTAAATCAACTCTAATCAACTGGAAGTTAAAAGATTGACCGCTTCAGTATCTGATGAGTTGCAAATGGCATTGCAAGGGCACGAACATTTCTGAAGCACTATTGCCAAATGTTGTCAGGGCCTATAGCCTTTGCAGTATCCAGTACCTAGTCTTTAGTTGCTCAGTCTGTTCAAAGTTCATGTCATTTAACACAGTGATAGTGTGACAGAATATAATGAAGTGCAGTCTCAATGTGATGATGGAACTTCTTCTCCACAAGGACTGAGCAGTGGTTAATCTTACTGATACCATCATGGGCAGATGAAGCTGAAGCAATCATATTTATGATGGTGAGGTAAACTGTGTTAATTCCATCTTGTTTGTTTCTTCACTTGTGCTGCAGACCCAGTCTAACAGCTATGTCTATTTGGACTTGTCCAGTTCATTCAATAATGGTGTTGCTGAACCACTTTTGGTAGTGATCATTGATATAGGTATTCAGAATGCAGTCTGCATCTTTGCCACCCGTAGTTTTTCCTCCAAATGGTGCTCAACATGGAAGAGTACTGATTCATCAGCCTGGAGATTTGGGGTTTGCACATGGTAGCTACACAAAGCTTTCCTTGCTTTTATTTGACCTGATGTCATAAGACTTCAAGGAGTTTAGAATCAATATTAAAGACTCAGGACAATTCCTTCCCAACTGTGTCCTATTATGCTATAAAATCTGCTGGGTCCATTCTATTGGTGGAACACGTCTTAGCCAAAGGTAATGATCTTTTCTGAGATATTATGTTTAAGGTATGATTCAGTGAGCATGACTGCATCAGTTTGTTGCTTAACAATTCTATGAGATAGCCCAACCAATTTTGGAACTAATCCCCAAATGGTGGGCTATGTTTGTGATTGTCATTTGCAGTGAATGCATTAATGCTGGTTGGTCCATCCAATTTCAATCCTTTTCTTTTTTCTAGCAGTGAATGAAAAGGAGGATACTTCCTCAACTGCTGCCCTTTCCTTGATGCTCTTTCCCAAACAAACAAGGTCTGTGTCTTAGGGACTCATTTTTCCATTGTCCTTTGCATGAACAGCCACACCCATTCTCATCCAGCACCAGCACCACCACACCCTATTTACATTCTTACTGGGACTGGATGATCACTGCAGCTGGTGGTGCAGCTGGTATTCCACAGCTACAAAAAACAAAATGGAAATGAGGGGAGCAGATAGTCTTGAGAAAGGAATAGATGTCAGAAATATGATAGTGACGATTAATTTTGGTTCAGAGAGCAGGAAATATGACTAGTATAATGACAATTAAAAGGATGTATGATCAATCATTTGTGCACATAATTTATAGGCCAACTAAAAACAACTATGATGATGGATGGAGTGTTAATTAAGGATGACGAGATTACAATAATTGAAACAGGATGCTGTTGAGTTTATTAATCTTCACCAAGTAGACAAACCAAATGGACGGAAGGAATTTCAAACATATTTATGCAATGATTTGAAGCCACTTTGCTGAACAAGGTATTGATTAACACAGTGGACAGAAGAATAAAAAAGAATTTTTTAAAAAAGTAAGGATCTGTTTTGGGGCCACTGCTGTTTGTCATTTTCATAAATGACCTGGATGAGAACATAGAAGGATGGGTTAGTAAATTTGTGGATGATGCTAAAGTCAGTGGAGTTGTGGACAATGCGGAAGGATGTTGCAGGTTGCAGAGGGACATAGATAAGCTGCAGAGCTGGGCTGAGAGGTGGCAAATGGAGTGCAATGTGGAAAAGTGTGAGGTGATTCACTTTGGAAGGAGTAACAGGAATACAGAGTACTGGGCTAATGGTAAGATTCTTGGGTGTGTGGATGAGCAGAGAGATCTCAATGTCCATGTGCATAGATCCCTGAAAGTTGCCACCCAGATTAATTGGGTTGTTAAGAAGGTGTACGATGTGCTAGCTCTTATTGGGAGAGGGATTGAGTTTTGTAACTATGAGATCATGTTGCAGCTGTTCAACACCCTGGTGCAGCAACACTTGGAGTATTGCATACAGTTCTAGTCACCACATTGGATAGGATGTGGAAGCATTGGAAAGGGTGCAAAGGAGATTTACCAGGATATTGCCTGTTATGGAAGGAAGGTCTTATGAGGAAAGACTTGAGGCTGTTTTTGTTAGAGAGAAGAAGGTTAAAGGGTGACTTAATCAAGGCATACAAGATGACCAGAGGATTAGATAGAGAAGACAGTGAGAGCTGTTTTCCTCAGGTGGTGATTGCTACCATGAGGGGACACAGCTTTAAATTGAGGGGTGATAGATATAAGAGGTCAGAGGTATGTTCTTTATTCAGAGAATAGTAAGAGCGTGGAATGCCCTGCCTGCAACAGTATGGACTCGCTAACATTAAGGGCATTTAATTGGTCATTGGATAAGTGTATGGATGGTAATGGAATAGTATAGGTTAAATGAGTTTTAGATTGATTTCACATATCAGGGTAACATTGAGGGCTGAAGGGTCTGTACTACACTGTAATGTTCTATGCTTTTGCATTCTAGAGGCATTTGATAAAGCTGCACATAACAGACTGTTAAGAATTACAGATTTCCTACAATGTAGAAACAGGCCAATTGGCCCAACAGGTCCACACTGACCCTCCGAAGAGTATCCCATTCAGACCCATTCCCATATCCTAATACTTTACATTTCCTCCGACTAATGCACCTAACCTGCACATCCCTGAACACTATGGACAATATATCATGGCCAATTCACCTAACCTGCATATCTTTGGACCTTGGGATGAAACCGGAGCATCCAGAAGAAACCCACACAGATATGGGGGAGAATGAGCAAACTTCACACAGATAGTTCCCCAAGGCTGTTATCAAACCTGGGTCCCTGGCAGTGTGAGGTAGCAGTGTTAACCACTGACCCACCATGCTTCCCTGCCTACAGAAGTCTGACTTCTACAGATGCATCATTCAGGGCAGGAAGAAACAACAGAAAGTGTTGTGCACAGCCCAGATCTTCACAGAAACCAACCTTCTATACATGGCCTCCATTTACACGGCTTGCTGTCATGGAAGGCTGCTAACATCATTGTACCCCGGTAATGATCTCCTACAATCTCTTCCACCAGGCAGAACAGACAGAAACCTGAAATAAGCGTCAGCAGGTTCAGGAACAGCTTCTTCCTGGTTGTTAATTCACTGATGAATGGACTCTCTAGCCTCAAATAACGCTGGTCTTGCTGACATTGATCTAGCCTAGCACACACCCTGTGCAATGTAACCTGTGTCCTCTAAGTCTTTTTGATCTGTACATCCTTGCTTACTATGATCTACCTGTACTTGTAAACAAAGCTTTTCACTGTACTACGGTACATGTGGCAATCAATCAATCAATTGAAGGAAAATTACTGGCATGGCTGAGAAATTGATTGATTAGCAGGTGATTAATAGGAATAATGAGTATGTATTTAAATTGACAGCATGTGACCAGTGGTGTCCCATAGGATCTGTGTTAGAGCCTCAACTGTTAACATTATTTAATAATGATTTGGATAAAGACAAAGGAGGTTAAATTTGATGATTACACAAAACTAGACAGCATTGTAGACAGTGTAGATGATACTATAAAATTGCAAAGTGATATTGAAAGAATAACTGAATGGGCAAAACTGTGGCAGACAAAGTTCAATGTAAGGAATTATGAGCTTACCTATTTTAGCCCAGATAAGGATAGATCAATGTACTTGCTAGATTGTCTGAAGCTAAATACAGTAGATGTCGAAATAGACATGGTGGTTCAGATACAGAGATATTTAAAGTGTCAGACCTTAGGAAAGTATGGAGAGATCCATGCTTAATGGTATTATTGTTAGACTGTTAATTCAGAGACCTAGGTAATGTCCTCAGGATCTGGGTTCAAAACACACCATGGCAAATAGTCGAATTTGAATTCAATGCAAATCTGGAATTAGAAGCATGACCATGATTGTTGAAAAAACCCAAATGGATCACTAATGTCTTTTAGGGAAGGAAACTGCCACCCTTGGTCATAGTTACATCTGACTCCAGACCCCCAGCAATGTAGTTAACTCTTAATAGCCCTCTAGACATTTAGGAATGGGCAATAAATGCCTTCATTGCATAAATAAATAAAGAAAATGTAGGTTTACAAGAATGGTATCTGGCCTTCAAGCTTATGAGGAAAAAGAATGATGCAAATTAAGTGCATTATCTCAAGTCTTCAAGATGTTAACAGGAAAAGACAAGGTAAATAAAAATTACCTTGTGCCACAGCTGGATCAATTGTTAATCTTAAGTCTGAGATAAATACATTTTTTGTTAAGCAAAGGTATTAAGGGATATGGGTTTCAGGCTAGTATAGGAGTTAGGCCACAAATCAGTCCAGAGACGTGCAGGTTAGGTGGATTGGCCATGTTGAATTGTTTTGTAGTGTCCAGGATGTGCAGGTTAGATGAATTATTCATGGCAAATACAGGGTTCTTGAGATAGGTTGGGGTTCTTGGTCTAGGTGGGATGCTCTTTGGAGGGCTGGTGCAGATTTAATGGGCAGAGTGGCCTAATTTTGTGCTGTAGGATTCTATTTTCTCATTGAATGGCAGAAGGGGCTGAATAGAAACACCTGTTATTATGTTCCCATAGCAATGAATTCTCAAACAATTAGGGAGCAAACCATTTTACATTTTGTTTTGTTTTATAAGACAGGATATGTTGTCATCCTAAAACAAGCGATCATAGGAAGAGTGATTATAATATTGTCAAAATTTCAAGGTGAGATTCACAGTAAGCCAGAAATTGCAGCATTGAAATTAAACAAAGCCGTACACATGTGAACCAGCTTCTTAGAGTAGCTTGAGAAAATAGGTTCAAGGTATGGTGTTTGAGCACCAATGAACGCTTAAAGATTTCATAATTTACAACAAATGCATATTCTGTTGAATAGCTCAAACTCTATAAGAATAGTCACCTATCCGTAGAGTTTTAACAAATATTAGGAACTTGCTTGCAATATTGCTAAAAGTACTAACTTTTATGATTGGGAGAATTCTAAATAGCAAAAAAAATTGATGGGGAATGAAGAAGTAAAATATGAGTCTAAACTATCTGGAGAATTAAAACAAATTAAAAGAGCATATACAGGCATGTGAAACAAGGGAGGTTTAGCAAAAACCTCCTAGAACCTCAAGCTGAAGAAACAATAATGGAGAACAAGGAAATAGCAGAAGCATTAAACGATTCTGCATCTATTCTGCATTGATACCACTCCTCTATTGCCATTAGCGTTTCCCTTTCTCTTTCATTCTTGAACTTGTTCTGCTGGTCTCGTGCAGCTTCTGGACAATGGAAACCTATTCCTGCTACAGATGCTAGAATGCTGATGGTGGAGGATTCAATATTGGTAATATGATTGAATATGAAGAGATCAGTTGGATTCTCTTGAAGGTCATTGCCAGGCGCTTGTTTAGTATCAATGGCTTTATTTTCTATCAACTCCCAGCACTTTAATCTTCATCTGGTATTTCCACCGTTTAATTAGTTTCATTATTATATTTTAAAAGCGACCATAAATTAATGGTAAAAATGCTCCCAACTGTATATTGTGTTTGTGTGTGTGTGTGTTTCATTTAATTTTCTCTATGGGATGCGCTTTAATATCGCCGCTGGCTTTCTTCGGGGACATGTTAATTATTTAGGAAATGTAGGTTGGTCCAAGTTGCCGTAGTTTCTAATGATTGGGGCCATATATAGCCGATTGGTGGCACGGTGATGGAATTACAGCTGCTGCTAACAATGTGCCGCCTTATTCCATGCTGGTTTTTCTTGCTGCTGCTTGCTCCCACATGTTTGCTCAATAAGCCAAGCTGCTGGCGATGGGGGACAGATGACTTGCTCGGAATGTCAAAGGACGGCGACATTCTCCTCGGTGGAATTTTTAGTGTACACGCCAACGTTGAGTCGCAGGATCTTTCCTTTGAAACACAGCCAAAACCCATCGTATGCAAAACGTGAGTGGAGCCGTACCAATGGAGAACACAGTTCAAATAAAACTTTGAATTGTGGTTAATTTTGGTGCGCTTTGTAATAAGCTCATCACTTAATGGTGACAATTGTTTCATTACTGTAAATGTACTTGTTATCTGGGTGTGTTTGTTATAGAGGTACTTTGCGTATTTTGCGTTTATTAGTGATAATCCGTAGCTTCTTAACCATTATGCAGAAACATTGCCAGAGAAATTTAAGATGTAAGACCTTCCAGTGACGAGGCAACTCCAATGCCAGTTTTCTGTAATGCTTTAAGTCAACTCCGTGAAAAAAAAGCTGTCGATGTTTTAGAATTTACAGCAACTTAAAAACACTTGAACTAGCGAGTTTGGAAAGGACACGGTGCGTTTCCGGAGCAGGGAGGTATTTTGACACTGCAGCCGTTCGTTTCTGTTAAAATTCAGCAAATCTCTTTGAGAAACCAAGGACTTCATTTCCCAGGTTGTCTGAAGGGTGCTTTGGCGAAGTTGCTTAAAACACCATTATATAAAACCCAAGAACTGCGGATGCTGGAAATTTGAAACAAAAACAGAAATTACTGGGCGACCTCAGAAGGTCTGACAGCTTCTGTGGAGAGCATACAGTGAACGTTTCGAGTCTAGCGACCCTCCTTCAGAACCTTTCAGATTCTTCTTCACTAGACTGGAAACATTAGCTCTGTTTTCTCTGCATAGCTGCTACCAGACCTGCCGAGTTTCTCCTGTAATTTCTGTTTTATTTAAAATGTAGTCGCTTGAAGTAAGTAGCAGTTACCCTCCCCGGTGAGTCACAGTCACACAGCGCGGAAATCAGCCAAACTAGTCCATGCCGACCAGTTTTCCTAAATTGACCCACATCCCTCTCAGCCTTCTCTATCCATGTACCTGTCTAACTGCCTTTTAAATTTTAAAAGTACTTGCCTATACACCGAGTCAAATTCAAATTCCTGAGCTCCAGAGGTTCAAGTGTGAACTCAAGGCTAAGTCTTGAATATTAGGCAAGTTTAGTATGATATAAGTTGTTTTCAGGACTATTTTGTTGCAATGATCTAATAATAAAATAAAATTTCTTGTCAAGACTTTTAGAAATTGATACTTAAATTCAGGGAGGAAAAGGTATTGCGCTGCAGATACTGGAAATCTGAAATGAAAGCAAAATGCTGGAAACGCATATCAGGTAAGATCTGTGAGAGAATTGGAGTACAGTATTCTGTCAAAGGCAACAGGGTTTCACCGGCAGTCAGTGATCCAGCAGAGGTGGTATAAAGAACAAAGAACAAAGAAAATTTACAGCCCAGGAACAGGCCTTTCGGCCCTCCAAGCCTGAACCGATCCAAATCCACTATCTAAACCTGTCGCCCAATTCCTAAGCATCTGTATCCCTCTGCTCCCCGCCTACTCATGCATCTGTCCAGACGAATCTTAAATGAATCCATCGCGCCTGCCTCTACCACCTCCGCTGGCAGCGAGTTCCAGACACCCACCACACTCTGTGTGAAGTACTTGCCGCGTGTATCCCCCTTAAATTTCTCACCTTAAAAGCGTGACTTCTCGTTACTGGATCCTTCTTCACCTTGGGAGAAAAAACTTATCTCTATCCACCCTGTCTATACCCTTCATGATTTTGTAAACCTCAATCAGGTCCCCCCTCAATCTCCTTTTTTCTAATGAAAACAAACCTAACCTACTCAACCTCTCTTCATAGCTAGCACCTTCCATACCAGGCAAATTCTCGTAAACCTTCTCTGTACCCTCTCCAAAGCGTCCACGTCCATTTGGTAATGTGGCGACCAGAACTGTACACAGTATTCTAAATTCGGCCAAACCAATGTCTTGTACAATTTTAACATGACTTGCCAGCTCTTATACTCAACACCCCGTCCAATGAAGGCAAGCAATGAAGGCAAGCAATGAAGGCAAGTATGTTAGAACGTAAGTGACCTCCATTATCGTTATGGAGTTGATGCTGAAAATGTGCGTGCTGTCTATATTCGGCATAATATCATCATCCACAGGCAAGTATTTTCACTAATTATTGTTTGTTTCACTAAATTGAAACTAGTTGTGTTCTTCACAGCTTTCGGTACCGGCTGTTTCGTTTTGTAATGACGATGATTTTTGCCATAGAGGAAATCAATAGGGATGACCAATTGCTTCCAAACGTGAGCCTCGGTTACCGAATATACGATACTTGTGGCACCCCTCCAGTATCTGTGAAAGCAGCCTTCGACTTTTTAAACAGACTGGGAAAAATAGCATCAAATCCCACCTGCAAAAGGGTCCCTAACGTTTCAGCTATTATTGGAGATTCAGGATCCTCTCAGTCTTTAGCCGTTGCGGACTTAATCAGTACTTTCCGAATCCCAATGGTAAGATTCGTAACTCGGTGTATCAAGTTAATTAAACAATAAAATGTTAACGCAAAACTAGAAATCAACTTCTTCGAACAAAGATTTACACTTCACTTACAACTGAAGAATGTGAGATTATGATGCTTGTTAAAATATACTTCATAGTTTGTCGTCCATATAAATTTGTAGTTTAATAGACAATTTCAAGTTCTCTGCATGAAGTTACAGGTTAGCCAATTCTTATGGTTATTTTTGAATCTTCATTGGTTTGCAATTCTGCAATGCAAATCTACGAAAATGACTTATTTAAAATGACTGAAAATGTTATTCTGCAATTACCAACGCAATGCAAGTTTGAAGGTAAGACTTGAACATCTAATAGGATGTTCCTGAAGAAGGGTTTATGCCCGAAACGTCGATTCTCCTGTTCTCTGGATGCTGCCTGACCTGCTGCGCTGTTCCAGCAACACATTTTCAGCTTTGAACATCTAATACCACAACGTGTTTTATATTTCCTTTAGCTGATGTTAAACAGGCCAAATGTTGCTTTTCTCTTGCTTTTCACTTGCTTTATTAATTTTGGATGCTCTGCCAGTTACTAGACAATTCTGTTTGACCTAATGGTAATGACCTAATTACCCGCAAAGGTACTGTATTCCTTAAATGCGAATATTAGCTCACCCATCGTGATAGACAATTGAGCTTATTAGCAAACCTTTTATGCCCGGATTTGTGAGTTGAATAACTAAGTTATGTAAATTAAATTTATTTATATATATATATATATATATATATATATATATACTAACTTGTGGGAGATGGGCGTTGCTGATTGGCCAACATTTATTGCCCACAGCTAGCTGTCCTTGAAAAGGTGGTGGTGAGCTGCCTTCTTAAACTGATGCTGTCCGTGTGTTGTAGGTAGACCCACATACTCTTAGAAAGGGAATTCCTAGATTTTGACCAAGCAACAATGAAGTAAAGGTGACATATTCCCAAGTCAGGATAGAGAGTGGCTTGTAGGGATGTATCTGCTGCCTTTGTTCTTCTAGATGGCAGTCATCGTGGGTTTGGACAGTGCTGTCGAAGGATCTTTGGAGAATTTCTGTAGTGCATAATGCTCACAGTATACACTGGAGATACTGTATCAGTGGTGACGGAAAGGATGCTTGTGGATGCAGTGCAATCAAGTGAACTGCTTTGTCCTGGATGATAATAAGTTTCTTGAATGTTGCTGGAGCTGCATCCATTCAGGCAAATGGAGGAGTATTACACCACATTCCTGACTTGTGTCTTGTTGATAGTGGATAGTGTTGGGAGTCAGGATGTGTGTTTCTCGCCACAGTAGTCCAAGCCTCTTACAGCTGTTGTATTTATATCATAAGTCTAATTGAGTTTCTAGTCAATAGTAACCTCCAGGATATTGATAGTGGGGAATCACCGGGGTAACACCATCGAATGCCAAGAGGTGGTGGTTAGATTGACTCTTCTTCACGATGACCATAGCCTGGCATTTATGTAGTACAAATATTACTTGCCACTTGTCAACCCAAATCTATATATTGTCCAGAGCTTGAATGGAGGACAAACCTTCAGTACTATTGCTGGAATGTTATCAGGGCCCATAGTTTTGCAGTATCCATCGTTTCTAACCGTGGATTAATATCACGTTGAATCAGTCAAACTTGCTGAAGACTAGTATCTGTGATGCTGGGGACCAATAGAGGAGGCCATGTTGGATTATCCGCTTGGTACTTCTGGCTGAAGATTGCTGCAAATGCTTCAGCCTTATTATTTGCACTGATGTGTCGGTCTCTGGCATCATTGAGGGCTCGGACATTTGTGGAGTCTCCTCCTTTCGTAGAAGGAGTTTTTGTGTTTTCCATATAACCTTAACAGAAGCCTATTCATCTGTTCTGATGCAGGCAGGAGGAGAACTAGTAGAGATATTCAAGGCCTAGGAGAAGGAATGTCAGCAAATTACATTGTAAGCAAAGAAATTTAGAATAACCTTCAGGAATTCTGAGGATTTTGACGCAGACTAAAATACTTGTGAAACTGTTGCAGTTTTAGAATTAGAATACTTTGATATTTTTATTATAAAATCATAAAGGACAGAAGAGACCCTTCAGTCCCTGGAGTCTGCATTCCCAAAATATACTGCTACGTACGTCAGTCCCACCTTCTGAGACAAGACCATTGCCTTGAATAATATGACACTTTAAATGCTCGCCTAAATACTTTTAAAGATTGTGATGTTTCTTGCCTCAACTACCTTCCCAAAAAGTGCATTCCCACTTTCCTACCATCTTCTGGGCGAGAAAAACCTTTCCCCTACATCCCCTCTAAAACTCCTGCCTTTCACGTTAACATTATGCACCATTATTATTGACCTTTTGACTAAAGGGGGACAGCTGCATTTTTCTGTCTATCCGTTCCATGTATGACGATGTTGTTCCTTTAACAAGCTTATGTTGTCCTTGTGTTTTCTCAGAGAGGTCGTGAAAGACACAGACTCCAAAAAGTCTAAGTTGATGGGTTTTAGGGTCAATTTGATTAGAGCAAACAAATACTGCATCAGGCAAAAGGCTTTTATGTTAAAAAAAAAAAGCACATGTACAGTGAAAAAAGAGCAACCAGTTCTCTTAGCTCAGCTTTTCTCTGGTTTGTGGATCAGTGGTGCTGGAAGAGCACAGCAATTCAGGCAGCATCCGACGAGCAGCAAAATTGACGTTTCGGGCAAAAGCCCTTCATCAGGAATAAAGGCAGAGAGCCTGAAGCATGGAGAGATAAGCTAGAGGAGGGTGGGGGTGGGGAGAAAGTAGCATAGAGTACAATAGGTGAGTGGGGGAGGAGATGAAGGTGATAGGTCAGGGAGGAGAGGGTGGAGTGGATAGGTGGAAAAGGAGCTAGGCAGGTCGGACAAGTCCGGACAGGTCAATGGGACAGTGCGGGCTGGAAGTTTGAAACTAGGATGCGGTGGGGGAAGGGGAAATGAGGAAGCTGTTGAAGTCCACATTGATGCCCTGGGGTTGAAGTGTTCTGAGGCGGAAGATGAGGCGTTCTTCCTCCAGGCGTCTGGTGGTGTGGGAGCGGAGGTGAAGGAGGCCCAGGACCTCCATGTCCTCCTCAGAATAGGAGGGGGAGTTGAAATGATGGGCCACGGGGCGATTTGGTTGATTGGTGCGGGTGTCCCAGGGATGTTCCCTAAAGCGCTCTGCTAGGAGGCGCCCAGTCTCCCCAATGTAGAGGAGACCGCATTGGGAGCAACAGATGCAATAAATGATATTAGTGGATGTGCAGGTAAAACTTTGATGGATGTGGAAGGCTCCTTTAGGGCCTTGGATTGAGGTGAGGGAGGAGGTGTGGGCACAGGTTTTACAGTTCCTGCGGTGGCAAGGGAAAGTCCCATATGTGTGCCCATGGCTACCCCTTTGGTCTGGAGGAAGTGGGAGGATTCAAAGGAGAAATTGTTAAGGGTGAGGACCAGTTCAGCCAAACGAATGAGAGTGCCGGTGGAAGGGTACTGTTGGGGACGTCTGGAGAGGAAAAAAATGGAGGGCTTGGAGGCCCTGGTCATGGCGGATGGAGATGTAAAGGGATTGGATATCCATGGTGAAGATGAGGCATTGGGGACCGGGGACGCCTCCAATGGTACCCTTCCACCGACACTCTCATTCGTTTGGCCGAACTGGTCCTCACCCTTAACAATTTCTCCTTTGAATCCTCCCATTTCCTCCAGACCAAAGGGTTAGCCATGGGCACACGTATGGGCCCCAGCTATGCCTGTCTCTTTGATGGCTACGTAGAACAGTTGATCTTCCGTAATTACACCGGCACCACTCCCCACCTCTTCCTCCGCTACATTGATGACTGCATTGGCGCCACCTCGTGCTCCCGCGAGGAGGTTGAGCAATTCATCAACTTCACCAACACATTCCACCCTGACCTTAAATTTACCTGGACCATCTCTGACACCTTCCTCCCCTTCCTGGACCTCTCCATCTCCATTAGTGACGACCGACTTGACACTGACATTTTTTACAAACCCACCGACTCCCACAGCTACCTGGATTACACCTCTTCCCACCCTATCTCTTGCAAAAATGCCATCCCGTATTCCCAATTCCTCCGCCTCCGCCGTATCTGCTCCCAGGAGGACCAGTTCCACCATAGAACACACCAGATGGCCTCCTTCTTTAGAGACCGCAATTTCCCTTCCCACATGGTTAAAGATGCCCTCCAACGCATCTCATCCACATCCCGCACCTCCGCCCTCAGACCCCACCCCTCCAACTGTAACAAGGACAGAACGCCCCTGGTGCTCACCTTCCACCCTACCAACCTTCGCATAAACCAAATCATCCACCGACATTTCCGCCACCTCCAAAAAGACCCCACCACCAGGGATACATTTCCCTCCCCACCCCTTTCTGCCTTCCGCAAAGACCGTGGCCTCCGTGACTACCTGGTCAAGTCCATGCCCCCCTACGACCCACCCTCCCATCCTGGCACTTACCCCTGCCACCGCAGGAACTGTAAAACCTGTGCCCACACCTCCTCCCTCACCTCTATCCAAGGCCCTAAAGGAGCCTTCCACATCCATCAAAGTTTTACCTGCACATCCACTAATATCATTTATTGTATCCGTTGCTCCCGATGTGGTCTCCTCTACATTGGGGAGACTGGCACCTCCTAGCAGAGCGCTTTAGGGAACATCTCTGGGACACCCGCACCAATCAACCAAACCGCCCCGTGGCCCATCATTTCAACTCCCCCTCCCACTCTGAGGAGGACTTGGAGGTCCTGGGCCTCCTTCACCGCCGCTCCCTCACCACCAGACGCCTGGAGGAAGAACGCCTCATCTTCCGCCTCAGAACACTTCAACCCCAGGGCTGCAATGTGGACTTCAACAGCTTCCTCATTTCCCCTTCCCCCACCTCATCCTAGTTTCAAACTTCCAGCCCGCACTGTCCCGTTGACCTGTCCGGACTTGTCCGACCTGCCGAGCTCCTTTTCCACCTATCCACTCCACCCTCTCCTCCCTGACCTATCACCTTCATCTCCTCCCCCACTCACCTATTGTACTCTATGCTACTTTCTCCCCCCCCCCCCCCCACCCTCCTCTAGCTTATCTCTCCACGCTTCAGGCTCTCTGCCTTTATTCCTGATGAAGGGCTTTTGCCCGAAACATCGATTTTGCTGCTCGTCGGATGCTGCCTGAATTGCTGTGCTCTTCCAGCACCACTGATCCAGAATCTGGTTTCCAGCACCTGCAGTCATTGTTTTTCTCTTTTTTTCTCTGGTTTGGTTTGGTTTTACAATAGAGTTGGACCCTACTGGACCCTAAAGAAGCAAGTTGAAACTGATCCTCCTCTCCATCTGGCTTCTCTCCCCTCAGACCCTGGGTTTGAGTTTACCTTTTGTGTCAAGGGTTATTTACAGGGATTGTTGCAAGTATTGGAACATCACCATTAAATTGGGATAATCTGTTGGGTTTTCGGATAGGTTAAGTTATTTGGTAGGTTACGTTATTCAGTATCCTGTTCACTTTTGTTAGTCTTTCCTTCTATAATCTTGTAAATAAATACCGTTTTGTTTGAAGCTAAGCAGTTTGACCAGCTGGATCTCTCCTGGAATATCCACTGCACACCTGAAAACAACTCGCAAAATTAGATTCTGGGCTACTTTCTTGAAATGTTTTGAAGAGGTTTGGCCTGGTCCATAACACACGTCCCTCATAACTTATGCACCCCAACCAGGGCTCCTCTCATTCTTCTCTGCTCCAAAGAAAGCAACCTGTGTTTTTCCACACCTTCTTCATAGTTCTATCCCAGACAACATTCTGGTTAATCTTCTCCGGCCTCCCTTCAGTGCCATCACATCTTCCCAGTAGAGTGATGAACAGAGCTGCACACAATAGGCCAGCTCTAAAATTAAAACGGCAAGGGATGGAATGTATAATATAACATCAATTAGCGATGTCCTAACGTGTTTACTGCAGCCCCGTGGCTCCCCCCACTTCTTTGAGTCAAGGGTTTGTGGTTCATGAGTTATTCAGATAGGCTGTTAAACCGAGGCCTCATGTGCCCCTGTTGTATCCATGAAAAATCCAACGTTCATTTTTCTAAGAAACCGGGGGCTTACGAGGTTTCTGGCCAATATTCACTCCCCAAACACCATTTTAAGCCGATGAACTGAGCATTTGTGTTATTGTTAGCTTGCTGTGCGTATTTGACAGCGGCGTTTCCTCCATAATAACGGTCACTCCATTTGAAAAATATTCGCGTGAAATCTCTTTCTGACGCAGTGTCCTGAAAAACTCGAATGTGTCTTTTTATTTAATGGAGAATAATCTGGTGCACCATTTTATTTATTTTTCTGAAGGTGAGCTACGTTTCCACCTGCGTCTGCCTGAGTAACAGAAAGGAATATCCATCATTTTTTAGAACAATACCCAGCGATTACTTTCAGGTCAGAGCGTTAGCCCAACTTATAAATCATTTTGGGTGGACTTGGATCGGAACGATTAAAAGTGACGATGACTATGGTAACTTTGGAATGCAAGCTTTTCTGAAAATTGTGCGAAGTTTAGGCGTCTGCATTGCTTTCTCTGAATCCTTTCATAAATCATATTCCAAAGAAAAATTGCTGAAAACGATAAATACCATCAAGACAGCGTCCACAGCCGTTGTAGTGGCTTTTCTCTCCCAGTCGGATATGGCCATTTTGCTCAGACAGATAGCACTGCAAAATGTCACAGGAATCCAATGGATAGGAAGCGAAGCCTGGATCACAACTTTTCCTCTTCCACCAGCAGAAAGCCGACGATTTCTCACTGGCGCAATTGGTATTGCAATTCGTAAGGTACATTTACCAGGTCTGAAAGAATTCCTAATGCAAGTGCACCCCTCTCTATTTCCTGGAAACCTTTTGGTGAAGGAGTTTTGGGAAAAATCCTTCAGCTGTACGCTAGAGAACATGGAAAACAAGACAGCGGGAAGGAAACCTAAGTCAGAGTCCCAGGGATGCACAGCAAAAGAGGATTTACGAGCTGCACAGAATATCTTTACAACTGTGACTGAATACAGAGTAACTTACAATGTATATAAAGCGACCTATGCCATAGCTCATGCCCTTCATAATATGCTGACCTGCGAAACTGGTAAAGGACCATTTTACAACAACAGCTGTGCAAACATGTCAAACTTTCAACCATGGCAGGTAAAGAGCACTTCGTCCAATATGTCCCGTCTGAATACGTGTCTGAATCTCATATGGGTGTAATTTTACATATTGCATATTTGAATGAATTTTCTGATGATCGTTGATCAGTTAACCAGTCAATTTCCTTTCAAAAGCTGCTGTATTACCTGCAAACAGTAAAATTCACGACGAAGATTGGAGAAACGGTATCTTTCGACGAGAATGGTGACCCTGTACCAACATACGATATCGTCAATTGGCAGCCAGACGCATTCGGTAACACGAAGATTGTAACTGTTGGGTACTATGATGGATCCGCATTACCTGGGCAAGAATTTGTCATAAACAAAGATGAAATGATATGGACTGGCGCTCAGGTCAAGGTAAGAGTATTCCATTCTTGACAACGTATGGGGTTAGATCAGTTTTATCCGGGTCTTATTTCATTCATAGGAAGATGTCGAAATTCCATAAACTAGCGAACAAAGTAACGTTTAGCTACACCTAATTGGCGCAGTACAGCTTTAATCTAGAAAATGAGATTGGCCCTCACTGAAATCGTCCTGATTTCTCTGTGTCAACTGATAAAATCTGTTCTCAACAAATTGGAAAAATTATGTCCAATTTTAAGTTAAAGCACAAATAACCGGACATAGAGTCTGAGATACAAAAACCAAAGACTCATTTAACGATCAAATTGTTGATGCATGAGAGAGGGATTTAAACAATACTTAGATAAGCTCATGGATGATTTTGGGATAGTGTAGGGGGACGAGCTGCGAAAAGTCCACAGGTCGGTGCAACATCGAGGGCCGAAGGGCCTGTTCTGCGCTGTATTGTTCTATGTTCTATGATAATACTGTCCAGGCTTTGCGAGAATCCACTGAACCAGCTCTGCAGAAATTAGGAGTTTCCCGTAGTGTAAATACGGACCTTCTCTCTGGAACACTGGTAGATTAAAATAATTGAAAAGTGATTCAGGGTGGAACTGAGGCCATTTCTTTTAAGGCGGCGAGTTAAGATTTGCATTACAACCTGAAGGTTGTTGGGAAAAGATTCAATGATAAGTTCCAAAAGTTAATTGATCAAAGATGGAATAAAGGCAGGGCTGTGGTAACGAATCAGGCAACAGGACTAATTTAATATCCTCTTCTAAGAGCAGATGTTTACACATTTCCATCCTAATAAAACCATCCAATATTATATCACGGAAGACGTCCATTCTGATCACGTAGCATATGACTGCTCTTTGAAGAATCGATCGAATTAGTATCACTGATTTTCTCTCAAAGCCTTGCAATTTCTCCACGTCAACTTTTCCCCAATCCCCTTTGAAAGGTCTAATCGAATCTGCGAATCAGTAAATTTCACACAGATCAGGAAGGACAGATCCTAGCCAAAGTGACATTCAGCCCGAGTGAGTACAGTATATCGTTCGGAGGATTTGTTGACAACATGGGAACTCAGTATAGATGGGAACGAGGTGCTTTCTGCTTGTTTATTTTTGGCTCATTGCTTGTAAGGTTTTTTAACAGGATAAATTGAAGCCCAGGATCAGGGGACCGCGAAAGGCGTGACATCGCAGGTAAACCGTAAGTTCATTGGTTGGCGCGAACTACTAAGTTGACAACTGTTACAGGTTACCTACAGATCGAAGGTAAAGATAGGAAATATTTGCAGGCTACACATTAAAATACCCAGTCTGGTTAAAAAAAACTAAGAGCTAAGACATTAAAATAGATACCGGACCAAGCGAAGTGCAACTGCATATTGCAGGAGTTGGTAAACCCCACTGATGTTCATTGTGACCAGGTATGTAACAAGTATTAAATGCCTGAGGAATTTGTGATGATGTTGCCCCTTTAACAAGGTTATTTTGTTCTTGGATATTTTAAAGAGAGGTTATAAAAGTAGAGGTGCCAAAATGTCTGGGCAGAGCCAAGTTAAACAATATTACAAATCATACAATACCAGGTTATAATCTAACAGGTTTTTATTTAGAAGTACAAGCTTTTGGGGTGCTGCTTCTTCATCAGATAGCTAGGGGGCACTGTCGACCACCACCTGCCGGCTCAAAGTGGAGAGGATCGCCAAGAAGATTGTGCATATCAACATAGGCATCAAGTTTCTGCAGAAATGCTAGAAAGGAGGAAAGATCCCAAAAGACATACAGATCATGAATGCACTCAAGTCAACCTACAATGCAGACTGTGTTGAAAGACTTTGCCAACACACCTCTCGCAAGCTCTTCAATCTCCTCTAGCTACCCGATGAAGGAGCAGCACTCCAAAAGCTTGTACTATGAAATAAACCTGTTGGAGTATAACCTGGTGTTGTGAGATTTTTAACTTTGTCCAACACTGGTACCTTCACATTATAACAGTGGCAGGGTTGTGGTCAGTTCTCCCAGTTCATGTTTCTTCTAGTTTCTTTTAGTTACAGCAGAGAAGCTACCAGTAGCAGACAGTTTGAAGATGCTTGCAGTGGAGAAAGGTTCCAAACTTTTGCAGATGGTTCCTGACTGGCTTTCTCTCTGACAGTCCCTTTGAAAGTTATTTCATTCTGTCTGTAAGAACGTGTGTTTGAATCTATCTTTTGCAAGGGGTGGGTTTATGGGATTTTGTGGCAATTGGAACAGCTCTTTAGATAAATTGCCATATCAAGTCGGTTGGGTTTTCAAATAATTAAGTTATTTTAAATTCTGTTTTCTTTTGTTCATGTTTCAATTATAATGTTTAAATAAATTCTGTTTAGCTTAAAGCCAAGTGGTTTGACCAGCTACATCATGCCTGGAATATTCACTTCACATCTGCCTTTAAAATAAGGAAAGCTTTGGGTCTGGGCTACCTTAAAATACTTTGAGGGCTTGGCCTGATCCATAACAAACTCCAGCTCCAGTGGTGAGCTGGAGTCTGAACTTCAAACACTGACGCATTAGAGAGGGCAAGAGATACTTGGATGCTGTGTTTCAGAAGGCAGTCAAACCCATTATGTTAGCTGCCTCAAATTCAGTCAGCAGTCATGGACAAGAGGATGCGACTACGGACAAGATAGTGCTGAAGGAGATTCAGCCCTTGTACTTGCCTGACAGGTTTGAGATTCTTGCTCCTTGCATGGATGAGAATGGGAGCTGTAGTGATGATGAGCAAACTGACCAGAGGACTATTGTACTGAGAGGCTTTCAAGGGGGTGGGGAAACGGAAGAGAAATAATCACAGTTTTCTGTGGCCAGGAATGAGAGTCCCTAAAGCTATATTGCTTGGCTTGTGCCTGGGTTCAGGATATCTCATGAGGGTTGCGTTGGAACCTGGAGTGGGACTGGAATTATCCAGTTGTTGTGGTTCATGTAGGTATCAACAATACAGGTAGATAAAGAAAAGAGATTGTGCAGAGTGAATATGAGCTGCAAGGAGTCTAAATTAGAAAGCAGAACCAAAAATGTAATGATCTCTGGATTACTACCTGAGCCATAAGCTAATTGTCACAGGGTCAACAAGATCAAAGAGCTAAATGTGTGGCTCAAAGATTGGTGTGAGAGAAATGGGTTAAAATTCATGGGATGTTGACATCAGTACTGGGGAAAGAGGGATATGTTCCGATGGGACAGACTCCAACTGAATCATGCTGGGACCAGTGTTGTTGCGAATCACAGGCTAGGGCTTTAAACTAAAAAAAGGGGAGGGTAGATTCAATTGCATGGAAAATTATGGAAGGAGTTACGAGAAGACGTTGTAGCAAAAATTAAATTCCCAAACAAGTACTATGAGGTCAGGAATTTAATTTCAGGCACAGCAGACAAAGGGACAACTATGAGGGGGGCAGTCAGTGCAGGACGGAGGGCATTGTGCTTAAGTGCATGTGGTATACAAACCAAAGTAAACAAGCTTGTAATGCAGGTTGAAATTGGTGGATGAGAAGTTGTGAGTACCACAGAGATATAACTGCAAGAGGATACACATCCTATTGAAAGGACAAACAGCTGGATAGAGGGTCTGGATTGCCTTGTTAGAAAGAAATGAAATTAAATTGATAGAAAGAAGTGATATAGGATTGACAGATGTTGAGTCTGTGTGGGTGGATTTGAGGAACTACTAAGGAAAAAAGACAATGATAGGAATTGTGTCCAGACCTCCTAGCAGAACTGAGGATGTAGGGAAAACAATATATCAGAAGATAGAAAAGGTATGTGGGAAAGGCACAAATGTAATCATCATGGGGGGTGTCAATTTGCAGGTTGGCTGGGAAAATCATATTAGTAGCAGATCTCAAGAAAGTGCATTTGTGGAATATTTACGCAATGATTTTTTGGAGTAGCTTGTGATCAAGCACACTAGGGAACAGACAATTCCAGATTTGGTGACGTGCATTGAGGCAGACTTAATTAAGGAGCTGAAGATGAAGAAAGGTCTTGGGGCAGTGACAATAATATGACAGAATTCACCCTGCAGTTGGAAAGGGAGAAGCTGGAATCACATATAACTGTAATACATTTGAGTAAAAGTAATTACAAAGGCATGAGGAAGGAGGTGGCAGAGTTGACAAGAAAGGAAGCTAATAAGGGAAGAAAATGGAGTGCAATGGCAGGGGTTTCTGGGGATAATTTGGGAGGCACAGCAAAAATTCGTCCCAAGGAACATATTAGGGAAAGGATGAGGCAACCATGGCTGACAAGGGAACTCCGGTACAGCATAAAAGCCAAAAAGCAACACATACAATGGGATGTCAGAAGATTGGGAAGCGTCTAAGAACCAACAGAGGACAACTAAAAAAGCAAGAAGAGGGGAGGAGATAAAATATGAAGTAAGTTAGCTGGTAATATAAAAGAAGATTGCAAGTTTTTTTTAGATATCTAAAAGGTTAGAGAGCTGCAAGAGTAGATATTGGACAGGTGGAAATTGAGACTGGATAAGTACTAATGGGAAACAAGAAATCATGGAGGAACTGAATAGGTACTTTGCATCAATTTTCACATTCAAAGACAGCAACATGCCAGAATTTCAAGACAGTCAGGAGGCAGAGATGAATGTAGTGGCCATCACTAAAGAGAAGATGCTATGGATACTGAAAGTTTAAAGGCAGATAAATAACCTGAACCAGATGGACTACTAACCAGGGTGCTGGAGGAGAGAGCTGAGGAGATTATAGAGATACTGGTGATAACCTTTCAGGAATCACTGTAGTAAGGGCGCATCTCAAATGACTGGAATTTGATTAAGTTAACACCCGTATCAAAAAAGGGGAGGAATTCAATATGGGAAACTATAGACTGGTTGGCCTGACCTCAGTTGTTGGCAAGGTATAACAGTCCATTATTAAGGATGAGATTGCAGAGTGCTTGGAAGTGCATGGCAAAATAATATGGATTCAGCACGGCTTCATTACGAGAGGTCAAACCTGACAAATCTGTGAGAATTCATTGAGGAGGTAATGAACAAGTTAGACAAAGGTGAGCCTGTGGACTTGATAGATTTGCATTACCAGAAGGCCTTTGACAAGGTCCCACTTAAGAGGCTGCTAGGCACAAGGTACTGGCATGCATCGAGGATTGGTTGACAGGCAGAAGGTAGGGAGTAGGGAGAAAGGGGCCTTTTTGAAGAGGTAATTCATGGCGTTCCGCAGTGGTCACTATTGGAACTACAACTATTCACTTTATACATTAATGATCTATATGAAGAAATTGACTGAATTTTTGCTAAATTTACATTGATATAAAGATGGGGAGGGACAGGTAGTTCTTATGAAGCAGGGAGGCTGCTGAAGGAGTTGGACATGCAAGGCAAGTGGGCAAAGAAGTGGCAGCAAGAATACAGTGTGGAAAAGTGTGTGGTTATATATCTTGGTATGAAAAATAAGGACATAGACTATTTTCTAGATAGAGAAAGTCTTTGGAAGTCTGAAGTACAAGGTGACTTGGGAGTCCAAGTTCAGTATTTTCTTGACATCAACATGTAGGTTCAGTTGGTGGTTAGGAAGACAAATGCAGTGTTGGCTTCATTTCAAGAGGGCTATAATACAGCAGCAAAGATATACACTGAGGTTGTAAAAGGATTTGGAATATCATGAGCAGTTTTAGGCCACATATCTAAGGAAAGATGTGCTGGCATTGGAGGGGGTTCAGAGGAAGTTTATAACAGTTATGAAGGGCTTGTCATATGAGGAACAGTTGAGACTTTGGGTTTGTCCTTGATGGAGTTTAGGAAAATGTGTGGAAATCTGATTAAAAGTTGCAGGATACTGAGAAGCCTAGATAGAATGCACATGGAGAAGATGTTACTTTACTAGTAGGAAAGATACAACTGGGGACACAACCTCAGGATGGAGGGACAACCCTTTAGAACTTCTTCAGCTAGAGAGTGGTTAATCTGTGGAACTCACTGTTGCATAGAGACGTGGAGGCCAATTCATTGAGTGTATTTAAGACAAGGATAGATAAGTTCTTGATTGGTAAAAGGACCAAAGGTTAAGGGAGAAGTCAGGTGAATGGGGTGGAAAAGCATATCAGCCATGATCAAATGGTGGAGCAGACTTAATAAGCTGAATGGCCTATTTCTGCTCCTATATCTTATAATCTTATGGTCTTATGTTTCATCACAAATTCAGACAGTGAATTGCAAACCGCAATGAGGAGCTACATGACAAATCTTGTCAGGTCATTTCTGATTCCTGTGCAACTCATTGTAATCTGTGCTCCATGGTCACTGTCCTTTCCACGACTGCAAATAGCATCTGGTTTTGTTTATCCAAACCCTTCAGGCCTTGGAACAGTTCTTTAAAATGTACCTTATACATCTGTTCCTTTAGGGAGAACAACTTTGGCTTTTCTGCTGTCTCCATGTGAATGAAACCTCATACCCCGATTACATTGCAGGAAATCCCTCTGCATCAACTCTAAGGACTTGATATCCATCCCAATTTGTGATATTCACATAGACACAATAGATGTCTAAACTGTGTTTTATGACATTTATGCATAGCCTTTCTTTACTATTCTACCTACTATTCAGGACCAAGCTAGACTCCCTCAAAACATTTCAAGAAGGTGGCCCAGACCATAACTTTACTGGTTGTTTTGAGCAGATGTAGGGTGGATATTCCAGGAGTGATTCAACTGGTCACTCAGTTTCAAACAAGGCAGAATTTATTTACAGAGTATCGAATGAAACACAAACAAAAGACAACAGAATACAGAATAACTTAACCTATCCAAAATTTCAAAAGATTATCCCAAATTTATGATGTTGTTCCAAATTCCTGCAACAATCCCTATAAACACCCTTTTGCAAAAAAAAGATAAAATCAAACACAGAGTCTTACAAGAGAGAGACAGAGCAGAGAGTTTCAGCATGGAACACCTTCATCCATGTAACTGTTTCTTTGCTCAACAGCCTCAAAAACTGATTGCTTGCTAAAACCAAACCAAACCAAACCAGAGAAAAACTGAGCTGGGAGAATAGGCCACTCCCCTTTCATTGTACAAGTGTTTGTCTAAAAACTTAATAGCTTCTTCAAGTAGTATAAACTCAGATATTTCAGAATCTATGCATTTATGACCTTACTGAAAAAGAAACCAAGGACAACCTAACCTTTTTTAAAGGAGCAGCATCATCACACTACATGTAGGCAGCCAAAGGCTTTCACAACAAAAATTGTAACTTTTGAAAATGTCAATGTTTAATTCAGATGTATCTCAAGTTTCTCCCTGTAAAATTTGAACTTTAAGCTTGAAATCATATTGGGCTTCTTCATTCTTGCGACACCATTTTTTCCTTTTTCACTCCGAATCAATGAATCTATAATGTCAATTAACAAAATAAATAAGGAAATTATGCTTCGTGGAGGAAAATCAAGCATCTGTTCATGGATCAGTAACTCAAGGTTGCTGGGATTTTGATCTTGGAATGAAATAGGTTGCCAGCAATTGCTGTGCACATTCACAATTAGAGAGAAACTAACAAAAGAGACAAGAGATGGAAGAGTGAGGAGATTATATCTAGGTAGAGATGAACATCTTCCAGAAAGGACAAGGGAGGAACAGGAGAAGAACATATGCTTGCCATTCCCTGATCACACTCCGCGTCCATAAAGAATATGGACCTAATTACCCTTCATGGCAGCCAATATAAAATGGGTAGGAACAAATTTCAAGGTGACTGCATATTTTTTATCTCTAACTTTAAGGTTCCCAATGCAGTTTGCTCCAATCCCTGTCCCAATGGAACAAGAAAGGCAGCCAGGAAAGGTCAACCCATTTGTTGCTTTGATTGTATTCGATGTGCTGATGGTGAAATAAGTAACATGACTGGTAAGAACAAGAAGGAGTACGCTTTTCACAAATATTTTATCATGATTCATCCATTGTTTTGAATCAATTGCATCTATTTATAGATTCAACAGAATGCCTCAAATGTCCGTTGGAATACCGAAGTAACCATCAGCGAGACGAATGCATCCTGAAGGAAATTCAATTTCTTTCATTCGAGGAGACATTGGGTAATATTTTGGTCGCCATCGCGTTATTTGGATCCTCTATTAGCATCAGTGTCTTTGTTACCTTCCACCGTTACAGAGACACACCCATTGTTAAAGCGAACAACTCAGAATTAAGCTTCTTGCTTCTTTCCTCATTAACATTTTGTTTCATGTGCTCTATTACATTCATTGGAGAACCGTCCGTTTGGTCTTGCCCTTTGCGTCACGTGGCATTTGGTATCATTTTTGTTCTTTGTATTTCTTGCATTCTAAGCAAAACAATTGTTGTGGTGATGGCATTTCAAGCAACTCTTCCTAACAACAACCTCATGAAGTGGTTTGGACACAAGCAACAACTTTTAACTGTTCTTATGCTTACACTTGTGCAATGTTTAATATGTGCTGCTTGGATAACAATATCTCCGCCATTTCCTGAAAAGAACAGTGATTATTTTAATGAAATAATAGTATTTGAATGCAACATAGGGTCTACAATAGCCTTTTACTGTGTCTTCGGTTATGTAGGATTTCTCTCATCTATCTGTTTTGTGGCTGCTTTCTTAGCTCGCAAACTTCCTGATAATTTCAATGAAGCTAAACACATCACTTTCAGCATGCTTATCTTTTGTACAGTTTGGATAACATTCATTCCAGCTTATGTGAGTTCTCCCGGGAAATATACAGTTGCTGTAGAAATATTTGCCATTCTGGCGTCAGGTTTTGGCTTGTTGGCTTGCATATTTGCACCGAAATGTTATATTATCCTGCTGAAACAAGAACTAAATACAAAGAAACATATGATGTGCTAAATTGCTTCAATCAAGCATTGGATAATTGAATCAAACAGCACAGAAAGAAAGCATTTTGTACTAACTTTGAAAGAGCTTTCCTTTAAACCTCACCTCAACCCCTGTCTTTTCCCCTCATTACCCTTTGCAATCTTTGAAAATTACTTTGAAATAAATTTATTGCTATCACAATGCAATTGAACCAGATGTTGCTTTCACATCACAGAATTTGACAGCAGCTCACACAGTAATGTTAAGGGCATATTTTAAAAATAGTAAGCAATTAATCTTCAATTTCATAAACAGGAGGATGTTGTAGCAAAGTTATATTGTGTTTGAAATGGTTATGAGTCAAGTCAATAAGATGACTGACAGTAAGGAAATGGCCTGAAGGTTGTGAGCCTAAAATGTTCCAAATGAAAAAGAAAATGAAACAAACAAAAACAAAATTCTTGTGGTCTCTCAAGTGTTTCTCTGGACAGAAGGCAGCATGTCCCAAATTTCACTTAATTTGTTCCATTTACTGTGTACTCTTATTTATCCCTCGGCTTCAGATAAATGCCACTTTCCTTTTATTTCAGGCAACACCAGCAGCTCTTATTTATGTGCTATATTCATTGCAATAAAATATTCCAATGCTTTTTCACAAAGCACTGTACAGAAAAATTAGATATAAAGCCTCTCAAACTGATAATGGGGTAATGGCCAACTTCTTGGTGAAAGTGGTGGAATTCAAGCACCAACACAACCTGAAATAAATAGGTAGAGAGATAAATAAATTCAGGGAAGGAATTTCTGAAAGCTGGAATGCATGGCCATGCATGGTGGAACACCAAAGCAGGAAATTATCAGAAAGTCCAATGTTGGGGGAGGGCATATTGATGTTCTGGCTAATTTTCAATGTCACAGACGAGCTCCAGGAGGTGGAGAACTAGCAAGCCTTGTTCTTTGCCTTGGAGGTTTCCAAGATAATCCTCTGATTCAAGGTACACACCATGGAACAGGATGAGATGAGCTCACATTTCTTCTTCCAGGAGATACACTTGGTGAGCTCAATGCTCAGCAGCCTGAAGGAAGAAGATGGCTTGGTACCATGGTCTTAGTCGGTCATCCTGAGCATCAGCAAATCCTTCAATGCTAGACTGTACAACATGATGCCCCAAGATAGCGTGGCCTCCCAGTTGTTCCTATCCTCTATCGTGGAGGTCTTATATGATATTAGACAGAAGAGACTCATCAGCTATCTCTGAATGACCTTACCAAGCCCCTGGAGTCCTCAGAAAAGAATAAAACTGCTGGTTGAGTTGTGTTTAGCTCTGTGGGAGTTGATTGTCTGGATCTGCTGGAGGTGTACGATAGTATGCTTCTGGCAGGTAGCATGTGTGAATCCATGAGGAAAGGTATCATCACAATCCCCTTCAAGCAGAAGAGGGAGATGGAGGAAATTAGAAATTCATGACCAATGTCACTGCTAAATGCAGACAATGAATCCTGTCTAAGGCTCTCAGACCAGTGATTCACCCAAACCAAACCTGTGCTATACTGGGCAGGACGATCTCACGCTCCTCTGGGATAGGATTGCCGATATAAGGACAGAGGAACGGATGCTTACATTATCAGCCTGGACCTGGAGAAGGCTTTTGACAGAACATTGCAGGCCTACATGTTGGATGTTTTATGGATAGAATTCACAATTGATTCTGACTGCTGTGCACTAATATCGTTTGTGTAGTCTCCATGAATTGGTGGGAATCAGAAAGCTTCCGGATGAGACTTGGGGTCAGACAGGCTGTCCACTCTTCCTTGCCTTGTTTGTGTGTCGCACAGAACTTTTTGCTTAGTCTATCAGGAAAGATGTGAGTCTGAGAGGAGTGACTATTGCAACAGCGTAGTTTGCAGGTTTAAGCCTCTGTGTACATGGGTGGTATCACAATTTTATGTTCAGATCTGCTGTCAGTGCACGGACTCATAAGCATCTTTCAATCAGTTCAAACCAGCCTTAGAAGCCAAGGTAAATCGAGGCAATAGTGAGATCATATTCTTTGGAAATTCAGCTCACTAACCCTTTATCCCCTTCGCTGTCAGAACAGATTATGTGGAACATCTGGGAATATGTTTCAGAGGGATCAGGGCATGTCCAAAATCTTGGGAGGAGAGCATTGTCAAGGGGAAGCAGAAACTGGGCTTTTGGGGGCACTGCTCCCTCTCAATTGTGATTAAAAACCCTGTCATCAGGTATTAAACACTCTGTTTTTGTAGATGGCACAGATTTTGCCCATTCCATGAACTTATGCCGCTTGTAGACATTCCAGCGATCTTCTCCTTCATCTGCAGGTCTAAGATGAGCCATGACTGCAGGGGCACCATGTATAGAACTCTGGATGGGGATGGGGGGAGGGGGTAATGAAAAGTTCCTAATGCTGCCCTCATCCTAATGGCCATTTTTGTGTGTGGCTGCATCAAGCCACGTGTAGACAATTGGTATGCAAACATTATGTACCTCGGTTCTGCCTGTCCCCAGTGCTGAGAAGGATGGCACTGTTCTTGTTGCCTTGGAACATTCCAAATAATTGGACTGTTCCACATTACCTGGCCTTCCTGGAAAAATTTGCAAACAGAAAGACCTTTGACCATAAGTCCACCAGGAACTGGTCAGCACATAGTGTCCTCGAGACTCTGCAGAAAAAAGGAGAGGGGGGATCCTGTCAGATTGTTCCCTGAGCAGACTGCCAAGGTCATTTGGCAGAATGCCTCATCACCAAAACTTTCCAACAAGCACCAAGACATCGCCTTGCTGGTGATGAGAAGGGTATTACCTGTGAGATCCTTCTTGTATGCCCGGACTTTTTACACCACTGCACACTGCCATTGATGTGGCTGCAAAAGTGGGGAGGAGGGGATCAGAGTGTCACACATCTCCTGCTGAAATTTACCTTTGCAAAGGAAGTCTGGAGAGAGATGCATTGGTTTTTGTCAAAGTTTGCCCCGAGCAGCTCTGTGACACAGGACTTTGTACTCTACTGTCTACCAAAGTAATTATTGACTGTGACCGGAGGACCATCCATTTGGTGAAAATTGCTCTTTGATCTGCCCTAAACTTGTTGGCCTTCCAGAACAAGGATTTGACCTCGATTGAGTGTTACAGATTGGCACATTTCAACATCCAGGAATATCTGCTGAGGGACATATTAAAGATTGGAGCAGCTGCTGCCAAGGCATAGTGGGAAAGGACCATCAGCTAAAGTCTTTCTGCTGAAGTTAAATGAGGGTCCATTCAGTTATAGGACTCTTCCTGTGCTTCGAACATACAGTCTTGTACAAATAACAAATGCCTTGGGTTTGTTGCTGATAGAATCAAATTTCAATGTTTGTTTATTTTCTCGTATGCTAACATGCAGAAGTGAACACCATTAGTGACTATATATGAAATGTAGTTATGTAAAATACATATAGTCATTTTACAAATACAGTATATTTTTGAAATAAAAAATAAAGGCAACCCAATGACAAAGTTAAAAATTACAACAAGGTTGGCTGTTGCTAGAAAATAAAATGTTAATCTAATCTAATTAATTACCATGCCATCAGACTTCTCTCGATTACCACTGAAACAATGGAAATTGTCATTTACATGTAGTAAAGTGGTAATTATTCACAAATTACCTACTCAGTTCATGTTCCACCAGCATCAATTTATTCCAGACTATCTTCCAGGCTTGGTGCAAGTATTGATAGTCTAGCTGTGCTTAAGTGGTAAGGTGCAAATAACTCTTCTTGGCATCAATTGAGCATTTGATCTAGAATGGCGTCAACAAAGTGAATTCAGTTAGGTTACTTAAAGAAATAGTCCTATAGCTAATGAATCTGTCAAACCGCTGCAGACTTTGGAGCAGTTCCTATGTATTGGAGGGTTGGTAATATAAGACCACTATTTAAAAAATGAGTTGGAGAGTAAACAGGAAATTATAGATTAGCTGGCCTGAGATCGATATTATGAAGAACTGTTATCACCACAAGGACAAGCCAGAAAGTCTTTATGCTGGGATGGATAAAGAAGTGCAATGCATCAGCTGGACTTCTGCTTATTACTGTTAGGTTTTTGAAGTGTCAAGTGGGAAAATGCTAGAGTCCGGTATCAAAGTTTTAATAGCAGAGCACTTGGGAAACAGGTTCAGGATTAAACACAACCAGTATGGATTTACAAAATGGAACTAAGGCTTGACAAATCTACAGAAATATTTTTAGAAGGTAACGAAGAGGATTGATAAGGGAATGCTAGTGGATGTGGTTTGTTCGGACTTTAGAAGGCTTTCAGCAAGATTTCACATAAGAGATTAGCATGTAAAATTAAAGTTTATGAAATTAAGGGACGGGTACTGAAATGGACAGAAATCAGTTTGGCAGGCAGGAAACAAAAAGTAGGAATAAGCAGGTAATTTTCCAATTGGTAACCGGTAATTAATGAGGTCACACAGGGATGAGTACTTGGATACCACTATTAGCAATCTATATTAATGATTTTGATGAGGAAGCAAAATGTGATATCTTCAAATTTGCAGACAACACAAAATTGAGTGTGAGGAGGCTTTGGTGGTTTTTGGATGGGGGGAGAATGCATGGCAGATGAAGTATAATGTAGATAAATGTAAGCTAATTCACTTTGTTAGCAAATGTAGGAAGGCAGATGACAATCGGAATGACAATGGTTTGGGAATGGGGGTTGGGGGGTTGGGGGGTTGGTGGAGTGCAACATCAACATCGTAAAGTGCCTTAAGAGATTCTTTAAGATCTGATCAAAATGAATATAAGAAAGCATGTACACTTTGATTAAAGCAAGTTTATTAACATTAACCACTTTAAATATATTGGAACAATTTATTATTTGCTCAAACATATACAAATTAGCAAGTGAATCTAACAAAGAACAAAGAACAAAGAAAATTGACAGCCTAGGAACAGGCCCTTCGGCCCTCCAAGCCAGAACTGATCCAAATGTACTGTCTAAAACTGTCGGTCAATTCCTAAGCATTTGTATCCCTCTGCTCCCCACCTACTCATGCATCTGTCCAGATGAATCTTAAATGAAGACTCGTGCCTGCCTCTACCACCTCTGCTGGCAATGCATTCCAAATGCCCACCACCCTCTGTGTGAAGTATTTGCTGCGTGTATCCCCCTTAAACTTTCCACCTCTCACCTTGAAAGCGTCACCTCTCGTTATTGAATCCTTCACCCTGGGAAAAAGCTTATCTCTATCCACCCTGTCTATACCCTTTATGATTTTGTAAACCTCAATCAGGTCCCCCCTCAATCTCCTTTTTTCTAGTGAAAATAAACCTAACCTACTCAACCTCTCTTCATAGCTAGCACCTTCCATACCAGGCAACATCCTTGTAAAACTTCTTTGCACCCTCTCCAAAGCATCCACATCATTTTGGTAATGTGGCAACCAGAACTGTATACAGTATTCTAAATGTGGCCGAACCAATGTCTTGTACAATTTTAACATGACTTGCCAGCTCTTATACTCAGTACCCTGTCCAATGAAGGTAATCATACTATATGCCTTCTTGATCACTCTATCCACCTGTGCAGCAACCTTCAGGGTACAATGGACCTGCATTCCCAGATCTCTCTGCCCATCAACTTTTCCCAAGGCTCTTCAATTCATTGTATAATTCGCTCTTGAATTAGACTTGCCTAAATGCAATACTTCACATTTGTCTGGATTGAAAGCCATCTGCCACTTTTCCGCCCAATTCTCCAGTCGATCTATATCCCCCTGTATTCTCTAACAGTCCCTTATGCTTTCTGCTACTCCACCAATCTTTGTGTCATCTGCAAACTTGCTGATCATACCAACAGTGCCCTCTTTTAGATCATTTATGTATATTACAAACAACTTTGGCCCCAAATCTA
Source organism: Chiloscyllium plagiosum (assembly GCF_037043375.1). Classification (NCBI taxonomy): domain Eukaryota; kingdom Metazoa; phylum Chordata; class Chondrichthyes; order Orectolobiformes; family Hemiscylliidae; genus Chiloscyllium; species Chiloscyllium plagiosum. The sequence continues at coordinate 20,529,731 of NW_028270151.1, read as the reverse complement.
GTATCTAGTATCTTAATACTTTAGATATATTCAAAAAATGAGTCTTGTGTCCTTTTGCTCATTGGGAAGCTGTCAGCAATGGCAAGCACATAGGTCTCAAACTGAATTTTCCTGCCAGTGAATCCAGTCAAGTAGTGAAGTCGAATTAAAAGTGAAAAGTTCCATAAATTAATACTTAATTGGATTTGATAGTATGTGTTGAATTGCTACTTATGAGCACTTTTCCCAAACAAATTACTTTCAAAATAGAAAAGGAGAGGCCGGGTCCAAAAGTTAAAGTTCTAAACTGGAGGAAGGTCAAAATGGACCGGTGAGCCTGACCTCAGTGGTGGGCAAGTTGTTGGAGGCAATCCTGAGGGATAGGATGTACATGTATTTGGAAAGGCAAGGACTGATTAGAGATAGTCAACATGGCTTTGTGCGTGGGAAATCATGTCTCACAAACTTGATTGAGTTTTTAAAAGAAGTAATAAAGAGGATTGATGAGGGCAGAGCAATAGATGTGATCTATATGGACTTCAGTAAGGATGTTGACAAGGTTCCCCATGGGAGACTGATTAGCAAGGTTAGATCTCATGGAATACAGGGAGAACTAGCTGTTTGGATACAGAACTGGCTCAAAGGTAGAAGACAGAGGGTGGTGGTGGAGGGTTGTTTTTCAGACTGGAGGCCCGTGACTAGTGGAGTGCCACAAGGATCGGTGCTGGGTCCTCGGCTTTTTGTCATTTACATAAATGATTTGGATGCGAGCATAAGAGTTACACTTAGTAAGTTTGCAGATGACACCATAATTGAAGAGGGTTACCTCAGATTACAACAGGATCTGGACCAGATGGGCCAATGGGCTGAGAAGTGGCAGATGGTGTTTGATTCAGATAAATGCGAGGTGCTGGATTTTGGGAAAGTAAATCTTAACAGGCCTTATACACTTAAAGGTAAGATCCTAGGGAGTGTTGCTGAACAAAGAGACCTTGGAGTGTAGGTTCATAGCTCCTTGAAAGTGGAGTTGCAGGTAGATAGGATAGTGATTTGGTATGCTTTCCTTTATTGGTCAGAGTATCGAGTACAGGAGTTGGGGATCATGTTGCGGCTGTACAGGACATTGGTTAGGCCCACTGTTGGAATATTGCATGGCCTCCTTCCTATCGGAAAGATGTTGTGAAACTTGAAAGGGTTCAGAAAAGGTTTACAGGGCTGTTGCCAGGATTGGAGGATTTGAGCTATAGGGAGAGGCTGAACAGGCTGGGGCTGTGTTCCCTGGAGCATCGGAGGCTGAGGGGTGACCTTATAGAGGTTTACAAAATTATGAGGGACATGGAAAGGATGGATCGGCAAAGTCTTTTTCCTGGGGTCAGGGAGTCCAGAACTAGAGGGTGAGAGGGGAAAGATATAAAAGAGATCTATGGGGCAACGTTTTCACACAGAGGGTGGCACGTGTATGGAATGAGCTGCCAGAGGAAGTGGTGGAGGCTGGTATAATTGCAACACTTAAGAGGCATTTGGATGGGTATATGAATAGGAAGGGTTTGGAGGGATATGGGCTGGGTGCTGGCAGGTGGGACTAGATTGGGTTGGGATATCTGGTCGGCATGGACAGGTTGGACCGAATGGTCTGTTTCCATGCTGTACATCTCTATGACTCTCGATGACTCTATAACTTTCAAAAGTTCATTGGGGATGGATTTTTGCAGGCAAAAGGTTGGCTGGAAAATTGGAAACCTTTAAAAATGACATAACGGGAGTCCAGAGAAAATATGTTCCTGTATATATGACAGGCAAGGCTTGTAAGTGTAGGGAATGCAGGATGAGTAGAGAAATTGAGATTTTGGTTAGGAATAAGAAGGATGCATATGCCAAGTTTTGACAGCAGGTATCGAATTATCCCTAGAAAAGTATAAAGGCAGTAGGAATGCACTAAAGAGGGAAATCAGGAGAGCAAAGGTGGGGTGTGGGGGTGGGGAGGGGGGGTGAATGGGTGGACATGCGATAGCTTTGGCAAATAGAATTTAAGAGAATCCTAAGAGATGCTACAAATTCATTAATGACGAGAGGATAACTAGTGAGAGAATAGGGCCCCTTGAAGATCAGCAAGGTCACCTAAGTGTGGACCGGCAGGAGATGGGGCAAATGCGAACTGAATACTTTGCATCAGCATTTACAATGGAGCAGAATATGGAAGATATAGAACATGGAGAAATAAATAGTGACATCTTGAAAAATGTCCATATTACAGAGGAGGAGATGTTTGACATCTTTAAATGAATAAAGGTGGATAAATCCCTAGGACCAGATCAGGTGTATCGTGGAACACTGTGGAAAGCTAGTGAAGTGATTTCTGGGCCCCTTGTTGAGAGATTTGTATCATAGCCACAGATGAAGCGCTGGAAGACTCGAAGTTGGCTATCTATTGAAGAGGGGTGATAAGGAAAAGTCAGAGAATGATAGACCAGTCAGCTGACATTGCTGGTGGGCAACCTTTTAAAGGGAATCCTGAGAGACAGGATTTACATGCATTTTGAAAAGCAAGCACTGATTAAAGATAGTCAACATGACTTTGTGCATGGGAACTCGTGTCTCACTAACTTGATTGAGTTTTTTGAAGAAGTAACAAAGAGGATTTATGAGGGCAGAGTGGTGGACGTGATCTATATTGAATTCAAAAAGGTGTTCAACAAATTTCCTCATGGTAGAGTGGTCAGCAAGGTAAGATCACATAGGATACAGGGAGAACTAATGATTTGCATACAGAACTGGCTCGAAGGTAGAAGACAGAGGGTAGTGTTAGAGGGTTGATTTTTAGACTGGAAGCCTGTGACCGGTGGGTCCACTGCTTTTCCTCATTTATATAAATGATTTGAGTATGAACATAGGAGGTTTGGTTGGTAAGTTTGCAGGTGACACCAAAATTGGAGGTATAGTGGACAGCGAAGGAGGTTACCTCAAAATACAACAGGATCTTGGTCAGATGGGTCAATTGACTGAGGGGTGGCAGATGGAATTTAATTTAGAGAAATGTTGGTGCTGCATTTGGAAAGGTAAATCAGGGCAGCACTTATACACTTAATGGTAAGGTCCTGGGGAGTGTTGCTGAAAAAAGAGATCTTAGGCTGTAGTTCATAGTTCCTTGCAAGTGGAATCGCAGGTAGACAGGATAGTGAAGAAAACATTTGGTACGCTTGCCTTTATTGATCAGTGCATTGAGTATAGAAGTTCAGAGTCATGTTGTGGCTGTACAGGTCATTGGTTAGGCCACTTTTGGAATACTGCATGCAATTCTGGTGTGCCAGCTATAGGGAGGATGTTGTGAAACTTGAAAGAGTTCAGAAAGCATTTTCAAGGATGTTGCTAGGGCTCGGGTGTTTGAGCTATAGGGAGTAGCTTAATACACTAGGGCTGTTTTCCGTAGAGCATTGGAGGCTGAGAGGTGGCGTTACAGATGTATGTAAAATCATGAGGGGCATGGATGGGGTGAATAGTCAAGGTCATTTTCCAGAGATGTGGGTATCTGAAATCTAGACAACATAGGTTTAAGGTGAGGGGAAAGATTTAAAAGGGATGTAAGCGTCAACATTTTCATGCAGAGCATGGTGCATGTATAAAATGAGATGCCAAAGGAAGTGATGGTGGCTGGTACAAATACAATATTTAAAAGGATGGGTATATCAGTATGAAGGGTTTAGAGGGATGTGTGTCAAATGCTGCAGATGGGAATAGATTAGTTCAGGATATATTGTCAGCATGGATGAGTTGGACCAAAGGGTCTGTTTTAATGCTGTAGATCTCTATGGCTCTATGATTCTATTCCTCTGTGTTTGGTGGTCAAAAACAAGTCCAGGTGTCACTGAGAAATTGCCCATTTCTACGCCAATGCATTCACTTCCAAACCAACCTGTGTTCATCTATTCTTCCATTCTCCCTCAATTGCCTATGACCATGTCCAATTACCCCTTAATGATCTGTTTTGGAAATTTCACCTTTGGAGTCACACACCACAGCATCATGACTTGGGTGTTGCTGTACACCAGTTGCTGAAAGTAGACTTGACGATGCAGCATGCAATGAAGTCTGCAAATGGCATGTTGGTCTTCATTGTGGAAGGATTCAAGTGCAGGAATGTCGTGATGTAATCATATTGAGCAATGATGAGACCGAACCTGGGACATTATGTGCATTTTTGGTCTCCACATCCGAGGAAAGATGTTCTGGCAAGATTGATATATGAAGAGTGACTGGATAGGCAAGGACTATATTCATTGATGTCCAGAAGATTGAGGAGGGATTTGGTAGAAGCCTACAAAATTTGAGCAGGACTGGACTGTATACATGCAGGAAAGATGTTTCTAATGACTAAGGTGTCCAGAAACAGGAGTCACAGTCTAAGGTAGGCTGTTTAGGACTGAGGTGAGAAGAATTTTCATCACCAAGACAGTGAAGAGCTTATGTAATTCTCTGCTCCAGAGGGTGCTATCAAACCCGAAAGGTTTTGAAATACAATTGTTAGAGCTAAATGGTCAAAGGGAATGGGGAGAAAGTGGGAACAGGGTACTGAATTGAATGATCAGCTGTGATCATATTGAATGGCTGAGCATACTGAATTGGCCAAGTGGCCTACTCTTGCTCCTATATTGGAACTTTCTGTGTTTGCTGATGATTGCACAATGCTCAGCACCATTTGGGAATCCTCAGATATTGAAGCAGTCTGAGTCCATGCATAAACAAATCTAACATTGTACCTGTTAAATGATAATTACTATTTGTGCTAATCATGTAACAGGCAATGGGCACAGCTAAATAAGGCCAAGAGCTGATTAGTGAAAGTGGGATGCAAATAGGTCTTTGTGAGTTTTGAGGAGATTTTTAGCTCAGGTTGAGATTTTGGATGTAGGTTTGCTCACTGAGCTGCGAGGTTCATTTCCACATATTTCGTTATCCTACTAGGCAACATCTTCAGTGGGCCTCAGGCAAGGCAATGCTGAAAATTTCTGCTTTTTATTTATATGTTTGGGTTGGTGATATCATTTCCTGTGGTGATGTTACTTCCTGTGGTGAAGTCACTTCCGGTTCCTTTTCTCAGGGGTAATGAAATGAACCTTGCAGCTCAGTGAGCAAACCTACATCCAATTAATGAGTAGGTTATTGTGAGTAAATGCTGCTTTATAGCGCTTTCTTGTTGCTGATTTTATGGCAGGGTGGGGTTGGGGATACGGATGACAAGACTGTAATGGGAATTGCAGAAGAGGATTAAGTGATTAGATGGAGATGGCATCGGAGGGATGGGAGGGGAAGGATGGAGTACCTTTGAAAAAGTGGCATGAGTGGAGATGAGATGTTGGAACAGATTAAACTGCTAAAATGGAGTGACAATTATTTAATATAATTCAATATGTTTTGTTATTCAACTTTTGGTTTTGTACTGACTGTGCACATTTGGGATATTCAAATGTTTTAGAAAGTTGTTGGGTGAAATAAAGGAAAATTTGTATTGATTCTCTCACTAAAAAGGATTTTAATAGTTTATACATTCCACAATTTCTATGGCTTGAAAGCATATTTACCACAGAGACACAGACTCATGGAAAAAGCAGTAAAGATGTTGCTTCAAATTTTGAATCTTAAACAATCTTTACCATGGACAAGTTTGTTAGCTGGGAAATTTTACTTGGACAATTGATGCTGACATGAGAGCAGGTATTATTTTACGACTTAGAGGGTGTGTACATGGAGCACATTTGAGCCCATCTGATGTAAAGCTGTTTTCCCAACTCAGAATCTAACAATTTCCAAGTATGTGTCACTTTCTATAATTGTAACCAATTCACAAGTCAGACTCTTAACAGAAAAATCCTTGTTCTACTGGGGCAGCTTTGACACATGAGCACTTAATGTCAGTGAGATGTAGTGAGATGTTTTGATTCTGTTCAGGACTACAGGATGGTGTATCAGGAACCCTGTATTTATAGAAGTAACATTGCAGTTAGGTTACTATTTCAATAGCAAAGATTTTGCAGGTCTCCTTTGTTAGAAATGTCTTTAAATCACTTGTCTTTAAACTGAAAATTGAGCTACACTGACAACCATTCACTTTTCCCTTCAAGAATAGATAATAATAGCATCATTATAATTTGATCCTGCACTCTTCTGCTACACCCCAGGCAAATTGAAGTTATTTGATTTCTTTTGGGAGTTTGCGTATTGTGAGATCAATGTATTAATGGCATTGTACTTGGGAGATTTTCATTACATGGAGCAATATATAAACACATGAGATGTCCATTAAAAAAGAGCCAGTTAGAAATCTAATGATGCATTACATTTTGTCATTCGTTTTAGCGTTATCCCTTCTTGCATCTATGCTGTTGAAGACTGAGCCAATCTGTAAACAATGGGGAGCTGATGACTTGGTTGGCTTGTCTAAAGAAGGTGACATTGCTATCGGCGGAGTGTTCAGTGTACACACCAATGTTGATCGCCTGGATCCTTCCTTTCAAAGAAGGCCCGAAGTGGTAAAGTGCAGAAAGTAAGTGAGAGCTTATATTTCGCTCTACATCTTAAACTTTTCAGATTCCTATTGCGAATGACGGTAATCAATTACATTGAACTACAACAAGGTGCTTTGTTTTCTGCGTTCAATGTGTCACAAATAAACAGTAGAAGTAAAATATAACCTTACAGGCTTTGCACCTGTGAAAGTTAGAAATTGTTGGGATATCTTGTTTTTGTTATTAAACACAGATGTACACGAACTGCCGCCAGATTTGTTCTTTGTGAACAAATATCTCTCGAGTTTCGTAATCAGTGGCTGCAACGTTGCAGCCACATTGCATATTACACATCTTTATTCCAAACTTCCAGTTCCTACCCGAAGTTTTGGGGAATTTTTCTTCTTGTGCAGATTACATGTCGACAGAACCGCAGTGACCGATTTCGTTCTTTGCTTGTGGAGTGCATTGGATGATTTTTCAAGGTTTTGAAATATCGATTAGAATTATTTCCCCAGGAAGAATAATGTTGTTCGTAATCAGCGACGTTGTCTCGCGGAGCAGGTCAACAAATTGCTCGCACCCATAACGCACTGAGATAATTGCATATTGTGTTTTCGCTAGTATCTGTCGGGAAGCACGTGAGAGCCTTTATTTTTCAGGAAGGCGATGAAGATTGCCGAAATAATGTTTTTGCGAAAAAGAGCGTAATTGTGGGCGGCATCGTGGCTCTGTTATGTCACCAGGGGCCCGGGTTCAATTTCAGCCTCGGACGACTATCTGCGTGGGGTTTGCACGACCTTCCCGTATCTGCGCGGGTTAGGTGAATTGGCAGTGGTAAATTGCCCCGTTGTGTCCAAGGATACACAGCCAGGTGGGTTAGCCATTCTAAACCTAAGCGGGGTTACACGACGAGGGCGGGGTTATGGATGTGGATGGGATATTCTTCGGAGGGTCGGTGCAGACTCGATGGGCCGAATAACCTCTTTCCGCCCTGTAGGCAGCAGGGATATATACTTTGCTGAACGCCGTCTTCATTTGTTGCTTAGTGATTGACATGTGCTTTAAGAGCAACCTTTAGGTTCTTGAATGCAATGTCCTAAAATAAAATAATTGTATAACTAAACAAGATGATTTCGGGCAGTTTCCAAATGTGAAATTTAAAGAAAAATATTTACTTTGTCAACTCAGATTGTTTCTTTTCTCCACAGCTTTTGGTTCAGAGCCTTTCGTTTCGTGCTGACGATGATTTTCGCTATTGACGAAATCAACAGGAACCCAAAGCTACTTCCTAATCTTACCCTGGGTTACCGGATTTATGACACCTGTACCATGCCACCTTTAACTCTGAGATCAACCTTTGAGTTTCTAAACAGCGGTGAAGGCAAGTCTTCCGATTGCCAAAGGTCATCTGCAGTTTCAGCCATCGTCGGTGACTCTGGATCCTCGCAGTCTATAGCAATGGCTACCCTAATCGGTCCTTTCAGCATTCCCATGGTAAGATATACATTAGCCAATGATCATATTATTTAAACAGCACTAGGTTCATTCTATTTAATAAATTAAAACAAAATAAAACATAATTTTCTGGAGAAACTCAGCGGTCTGGCAGCATCTGTGCAGAGAAAGCAGAGTTAACGCTTCGGTTCCAATGACCTTTCTTCAAGGTTATTCTATTTACTGTCCTAAAACGAGACACTAATGTTCATCTTTCTCCGAAAATTTCACTGGGACTATTTCTTAGCATAACTGTATCCAGTCGCTAACTAATATTGCCAGCAACTGCAACAGCATACAGTAATATTGATAGTGCAGCTTAGTTAATGCACATTGATTACATGATTTTCGTTTTGTTTCTTATTCGTGATTAAGTGCAACAAAATAAAAACCGTTTAGACTGCAATTAATAACAGTAATTTGACCATTGCTACATAATGCGATCAGGGCTAGAAAAGAGAGGCTGAATGACGTCCCAAAAGAGATTACGCAGCATTTCGTTAGGTTAGACTTATGTGGATCATCCACTTATGTGGATGAACAGAACTAATGGCCACAAAAATATGGGAGCTACTAATGATCTCAGTAAGAAATTCAGGTAAAATCGAGCTCATCAGTCAGTAAGCAAGGAGGTAGATCATCTGCTATGTTTGTGGGGAGTAGCATAGGTGTAACTAAGGAGAAGCCAGATGGAGAAAAGAATAGATTGTATGTTGATAGGGCGAGGTGCAAAGTAGGTCAAGGGGGTAATTTAGGAGGTATTTATCTTTAAGGAAGATGTTGATGAAATGCGCCCATGCTACGTTTTGTGGGGAAGCCCACAACTGGAAACATCAATACAAGACAATCGCCAAGAAACCCAAAAGGTAATTGACAAGAAACTTACTTATCTAAAGACTGATGAGAATGTAAAAGTGTTATCAATAGGGGGCTTTTCTATTCATTGGATGTAGATGTCACTGGTAAGCAAGGTTTTGTTGCCTATTGCTAATTATCCCGTGCATTAGTTCAACTTAAGTTGCCAAAATTATATTAAAGGAAGGAATTAAGATGTTATATTATTGAATCACAGAATTATTCGACACATGAAGAGTTTGTCTAGCCCCCATTCTGTATATAATATTTTTGAAGGAACTTTCCAAATATCCCAAACTTACTGCCTTCTCCCCCATTAATATTTTCCATTCGTGCATACAAATGAGATGATTTTCCTTGCTTTGGGGACAGCAGGTTCGAATATTTATATGATCCAAATACGTGAAACCCAATACTAACTGAATCATTCAACTTAACCTTTGCTTTTTCCAAAGATTGTAATTTTATAACAAAAGCCCAAAAGGCAAGTAAAGCCCCGAAATTTCGTTAAAAAAAACCCCTGGACAATTGGAAATGCTTCCAATTTTAGACATGCATCAGAATTTACTGTAACCTCAACGCTTCTCCCAGCTGTAGCATGATCGAAATTGCTTCCCGGGCTTTTGTAATAACACAGACTGTACAGAGTGTATTGCCTTTAACAGGAACTATAAAAATATAAATAGGAAAATGTAATCGGGTTCAATCTCAATTTTCCACAGGTCAGCTACTTTTCCACCTGTGCATGCCTGAGTGACAGGAAGGAATACCCATCATTTTTCAGAACCATACCGAGTGACTACTTTCAGGCAAGAGCCTTAGCCCATCTGGTGAAACGCTTTGGTTGGACGTGGATCGGGATGGTTAGAAACGACGATGATTATGGCAATTTTGGGATGCAAGCTTTCACCGAAACTGTCCAACCATTAGGAGTTTGCATTGCTTTCTCCGAGTCTATTCACAGAAGCTACCACAGAGACAAGCTACTTCGAATCGTAGACACTGTACGGAAATCTTCAACCAAAGTTGTCGTGGCATTTGTTGCACCAGCTGAGATGACAGTTTTATTGAATGAAATCGTACGACAGAATGTGACTGGTATACAATGGATAGGAAGCGAGGCTTGGGTATCTTCACACTTTTTACCCCAGGATAAAAGCAGGCGGTTTGTCGCCGGCACGATCGGAGTTGCAATTCGCCAGGTAGATATACCAGGACTGAGAGAATTTCTCATGGACGTCCATCCTTCCATGTATCCAGGTAACCGTTTAGTGAAGGAGTTTTGGGAATCAACTTTCGGCTGTGCACTGAGGGGCACAGCGAACACAACAGATCAAGTTCGCTACACTATGAGGAAGGAATGTACAGGACGAGAAAGTTTGCGGATGACGCGCAATGAACTTACTGATGTCTCACAGTATCGGGTTACTTACAATGTATATAAAGCTACATATGCAATAGCCCACGCCATTCATGACATGCTGTCTTGTAAAAGTGGCAAAAATCAATTTCTGCAAAAAGGTTGTGCAAATATCTCAAGTTTTCAACCCTGGCAGGTAAGGAGTCAACATTGTTAATTCCTAAGTAACATTTTAAGTATCGATATATTTAAACTACTTTCACTTCAAAACATTTATACAAATTAAATACGATATTAAATGCTCCAAGTTTCTGTTAACGTCTGAATACTTTGCTCCATTTTAAAGCTTTTGCATTATATGAAAACAGTCAATTTCACGACCAAGATCGGTGAGAACGTCTATTTTGATGACAATGGAGATCCAGTAGCTACCTATGACATCGTAAACTGGCAACCCAACGCGGCTGGCGGCGTGGACATCGTCAGTGTTGGAGTTTATGACGGATCTGCCCCTCCAGGCCATGAAATTGCGATAAAGGATGAAACAGTTGTTTGGAGTGGAGATCAGATGACGGTATGGACAGTAACAACAGTGCGCCTAATGGCGTGGATAAGACCAAGCTTAACAGTCATGCACTTTACTGAATTAAGTTAAAAATCACACAACACCAGGTTAAAGTCCAACAGGTTTAATTGGCAGCACTAGCTTTCGAAGCGCTGCTCCTTCATCCACCTGATGAAGGAGCGGCGCTCCGAAAGCTAGTGCTTCCAATTAAACTTGTTGGACTATAAGATGGTGTTGTGTGATTTTTAACTTTGTACACCCTAGTCCAACAGCATCTCCAATTCACGTTCACTGAGTTAGCTTGTCTTGAAATTCCACACTGATTAGAATGTGCTGCCTGGAAATGCAAAGTTAAAAATCACACAACACCAGGTTATAGTCCAACAGGTTTAATTGGAAGCTTTCGGAGCGACGTTCCTTCATCAGGTGGTAATGGAGGGCTCAATCCTAACACACAGAATTTATAGCAAAAATTTACACATCTTTAAAGACTGTGATACATGTATTAAAGCAGAAGGAAACAATAGGTGGTTAACTTCGCGAATACCCCCGAACGCGGGATTTTAATCGTTTCTTTAAACTCATCATCAATAGCGTTATCAATTTGATGTAGTGAAATCCTTGAGTCAGATATCTAGATTGTTTTCTAAACGTTTAAGTTGAAGATTTGCGAATTATAGGGACCATGCTACCTCCCTCGCTCCCTAAGAACTATATCAGCGATGATATCTACCTTAGACCGATAGCACTTCACGGAAAGCCAGTTACTCAGCTTGCCAGCAAATGTGACTTCTCCTATGCTGATTGGGAAAAGGAGTTCAGAGATTAAACAGTCAAGAAACTTCCCAGATAATATCCACCTGGAAAGTTGAACGAGTCGGAAATTTTGCTCTCCAGAATTTCAGCTTAACGATTCGCCATTGCTTGGCAGAATTATTCGGGTGGCGATGGGTTAGAGCTGTCGACTTGCCTAAAAATGGGCGAGGCCAAACTAAATTGCTTTGGTAGTGGGTGCACTCCTTCTTCAGTTCTCATATTTTTGACATCATAATTAATCTCAATCACCTTCAAAGGAGTTTCAGTCACGTTCCACTCTGCTCTCTTATACGCCCTGTTTTGTGCATGCCTCACTACGCTGAATTCCCCTCTTCTGGCTTTGTAAGAAGTCCTAACTTCTTGTCAAAAAGCGCATAAAACGGAATAATCGAAATCGAGAGCACATAGAAAAGGAAATGCAGGAAGAAAAATCACAAATTAAATGCCAGGATTATTGAGTTTATAGGCACAGAAGTAATACAGAATCTAAGACAGAAATTGCTGTAGTAATAGGTTTGGCAACATGTGTGAGGGGATGGCAATATTAACGCTTCGGGTCCGGTGACCATAGTTCAAAACTTATGAAGTCGCCAGACTCGATATTTTAATTCTACTTTCTGCCCACAGATGCTGCCAGGCCTGCTGAGTTTCTCCAGCAATTTCTGTTTTTGCTTCAGATCTTGACATGCGCAGTTCTACTTTTTATTTGAATACAAAATCAAATCCGACAAACTATTTGAAAGTTGGAAAATCAGCCAATACATTTCTTTCTAACAATGTTGCAAAACCCTGAATAAGAATCAGTGACAGGGCACTGCCACTTAGAAAATCTCTTCAATGATTGTTATCTTTGATCAGTAAATAAACCAATGCGTTTTGTATGTACGAATTACTGATTGGATTGGAAAGGAAAATTCAAAATCCAATGAGCGGAATCATTGTTGGTGAGAGATTACCCCGAAATCTAACAGTGTGCCTGAAAGGAAAACCTCGGTAGAGAAACAAGAAATGCGTGCTCAGAATCGCGATTATCAAGAGTCATCTGCAACAGTCTAAATAGATTTATACTGATCAATGTAGAATTGAATGATAGTGACTTACAAAAATCCCTTGCCTTATGATAAAAAAAAGTCTCTATCGCAAAATGTTTCATCGTTTACTTTCTTAAGCTGAAAGTTGTTTAAAAATTGTCAATAACGTTATCATACATTTACAATATAAGGTCAAGAAACGTAAAATGACTCCAAGAGTATTTTGGCAAAAAAAACCCACTCATTTTGTTTTCTCCCTTACAATCTTATCCGAATATTTTCATGTCGAATGGAACTGTACAATTACCAGCCGACTTTTGATTAAATTGAGATGATAGCAAGTGGCTGTCTCCATTTAACAGTGTGGTGGAATTATCATCCTTGCTTTACGACGCAACAGATCAACAGGCATTTTTTTCTTCAAGTTTGTATCTATAGACACTTTACACTCTCATGACATGTATATTTTGCTTTGCACCGAGTAAAACAAAGCTCTTTCTTTAATTCAAATATTAATAGAATCAAATTGATAATTCGAAAAGTAATTTTGTTTCAGACACATCGTTATATTTGAACAGTGCTTGCTTCACGAATTGACGAACTATGTCCTAGTGATCTGTTCTGTGTAAAATCCAAATACAGTGAATAAGATAGACGCATCGGGCAATATTGGTTGTATTAAACAGAAATCAATCAATCTCTTCAGAGATGTTATCACGCCCTTCTGAATCGGATAGGAATTGAATCCGGGTCTACAGGCTCAGTGGTGGGGACTCTACTGTTGCACCGCAAGAAACCAAACATCCGAGCTCCAGTGCAGAGAACCAATGCTAAAACAGGCTACTCAGCACATCCTACCTGTAGCACCAACAGATAAGAGCATGACTCTTAGCATCGTACCCTAGAAAAATCTCTGGATCTGATATTTAGAAGTGTTAATTGAGCCAGCACTTGTTGCAACGCCAACACCCTTTGCGTGAATACGTACTTCCTCCATTCTCCCCGTCAGGCATCGGCTCTGGTTTAAAGTTTATGCCCCGGATGTTTTGTTTTAATTCAGTTGCAGAATGTGGTTACCGCTGGCATAGAAGATGTTCATTTCTTATCCCGAATTGCCCTCAGTTGAGTGAATTGACCGAAGATTTGCAGAGCATTTAGGAGTCAAATACATTGGTGTTAATTTGGAAACACACAATGGCCGGCAGACTTTCTCCCCTCAAGGAGATAACTGATAACAAAGCAGTAGTCTCCTGATTACCATTCATTTGCTGAAAGTTTACTGTGCATTTATTTCTTCACTGGATGTAAACACCTCTGTTACCGTACTGGGATTGTCATTTAACTTCCTTGAGAGCAGAAAAGATTTTATCTATCGATTCTCACAGTTTCTTTGAAACACTGCAGAACAATAATCAAATTACATCATAATGCACCCTAATTTACAAAATATCTCCACAGAATCCCATCCGGTAACCCTGGCAACTTTCTGGTGAATATCGGCTGCACCCCTTTCTCATGCTCGTATAACCTTTCAGAATTGGCTTTCAGAGCCGGAGCTGAACACAGTAATCCAGATGTGTTCGAACAATGGTTTGATATAGTCCATGTAAAACGTCCTCCACCTTCAATCCCAGCTCTGTAGTTATAATGGATAAAAATGCAGTCATGTTCTTGACGGTTTAATTTCCACGCTGCATCTTCAAGAACTTCCGTAGAAATTCCAGTTAGACCTGTCCCAAATTGCCTCGCCACTTTCGAAACAGCTCAATTTTTTTGAAGGCCTTAGTAAGGGCTTTTGTGGAAGTGCTTCTATCTCTAGATCAGCAGACGTGGGTTCAAAAACCACCTGCTGCAGAGACGTGTAAGAGCATCTCTGAAAATGTCGATTGGGAAAATGCTCCTAGTGGCTTCAGTACATGGGGACATTGTGGAGCAGTGGAAATGTCCTTATCTCAAAAGCAGGAATCCCTGGATCCCACCTGCTTCAGAGGTGTGCAGTAGCATCTCATACCAAGTCTTAAGTGTTTCCGATATTCCTTGTGGACGCCAATAACATTCTGCAACAAATGTGAAGCTAATAGGTTTATGTTGTGTTGAATTCGCTTTAGCACAATTCTGCAATACAATATGAAAATTACAATGTTACAGGATAATTAAAGAAAACTTTGTCTTCTTTATAAGGTTCCAAGAGCAGTTTGCTCTGAAAGCTGCCCCAAAGGGACAAGGAAAGCAACAAGGAAAGGGCAACCCCTTTGTTGCTTTGACTGCATAAAATGCGCCGATGGTGAAATTAGCAACATTACTGGTAAGGACCAACAATGGGATTCGCTAAAAGAAAAGAACGCACATAAAGAACACATTTCAGTTTTCATTGAATTGTAAATATTAAGCATATTATTGCTCTAATTGCAGTGTTATTAGCAAAACGAGAGCAGGGGAGATATTTCTGCTGATTTCTTTGACATCTGTATAAGTTAGTATAAACACAGATTTTTCTTTCTAGCTTCTAGTTTTTTTAAAATAAATAAAAACCTAGATTCATTTTCATTTTCTTCCATTTAGATTCATCAGATTGCATTAAATGCCCACGGCAATACCGGTCCAACTGGAGACGAGATGAATGCATATTAAAGGACATTGAGTTTCTTTCCTTTGGAGATCCAATGGGGATTATTTTGGTGACTCTGGCATTTCTTGGAGCCTCCATCACAATCAGTGTATTTGTTTTGTTTTATGTTCACAGAAACACTCCAATTGTTAAAGCAAACAACTCCGAGTTGAGTTTTTTGCTTCTTTGTGCATTAACCTTGTGTTTTCTGTGTTCAATGACGTTCCTTGGAGAACCTTCCACCTGGTCCTGTATATTGCGACACACAGCATTTGGTGTAATTTTTGTTTTTTGCATTTCATGTGTTTTGAGTAAAACAGTTGTTGTGGTGATGGCATTTAATGCAGTCCTTCCCAGCAATAACATGATGAGGTGGTTTGGACCTGCGCAGCAGCGCTTATCTGTGTGTGTCCTTACACTGGTACAATGTGTAATATGCTCAGTCTGGCTAAGAATATCACCTCCTTATCCTCTAAAGAACAGTGATTATTTCACTGAAATAATTGTTTTTGAATGCAATGTAGGTTCGCCAATTGCCTTTTATTGTGTACTGGGTTATATTGGATTTCTGTCTTGTGTGTGTTTTGTGGTTGCTTTTCTAGCTCGTCAACTTCCAAACAATTTCAATGAAGCTAAACACATCACTTTTAGTATGCTTATCTTTTGTGCTGTGTGGCTAACTTTTATTCCAGCATATATCAGCTCCCCTGGTAAATACGCTGTAGCTGTGGAAGTCTTTGCTATTTTAGCATCCAGCTTTGGACTAGTTTTCTGTATTTTTGCCCCCAAATGTTATATTATCTTGTTGAGAAAAGATAGAAATTCAAAGAAGCACATGATGGTTAAATGACTTCCAAGGATCTTCATTTATTCCACCAAGCTTTGTAATTTCATGTCGGTGAAGTAAATGTATTTGCTGAAAGAAGATACTGTAATCCTAATGTAATGTCACAAATTTTAATGCTAAAATGGACTACACAGATTTTTTTGACTAAATATGAAATTGATTCTTAATATTGTTTTTGCATCTATTAAAATCAGTTAATTAGATTGTCAGTATTCTTCATTTCTTCTTTCACAGTGGGGATGAATCTGGGATTGCAGCAGAGGAAGCAATGTGGGAAGCAGGGTAGAACACAGATGGGAGACAATCGCAGAGGTGGGGGGCAGAGTAAAATAGGGCATTACTTCTTCAAAGTTAAAATTTGAGGCAAACAGTTCAATTGTTTGCATATTAATGAAATGTAGCAAAGACATGGTCTTGAAAGAATTTTATTTTTCTGCCAATTCATTTCTTGCCTCTTTAAGGAAGCATCATTTTTTGTTGATAATTTAGTTTTGTTTCAAAATCACAAATCCTCCTCTTCCGTCTGATGCTAGACTGATAAGAGAAAACTCGTGAACAGATGTCAGAAGTGGTTTTATGGTTCCAACTGTCACTTCAATGTAATTCAAGAACGTTTCCAACAAACTCAACAAACTGGATTGACATTGTACTGCAACACATCAGAGAGTATTTCTGTTCTGGAGTCACAATATTTTGAATGAGACCTTACACCGAGATTCTCTCTGCTCGCCCATGCTGTTGTAATGTGTTGGTCATGGGAGTGGAGATATCCAGGCATCTCGGGGAAGTCAAAACCCTCAATCAATTTAACCAACTAATTATCCATTAAAACATTTTAGTTTCTAAAACCTTACTTTGCATAATGGCCTTCCTGTTTCAAACATTAGAATATTGGCTGCTCTTCAATCGCAATTTATCTTTGCTACTTTTGCTTGTTAGCTTCTCTGCAACTTGATCTGCAATTTGCTTCTCTTGCACGTGATTAAAAACTTCTGAAAATCATGTGCATGTAAGATGTGCACCCTTTGGCTAACAGCTTTTTGATAATATCATCAGAGTTTGATTAGTCTTGGGACTCTATGATGTAGTGTTAGTGCCCCTCCTCTGGGCCAGGAAACCTGTGTTCAAGACTCACCCAGAGGTATGTGATAATATCTCTGAACAGGTTGTTTACAAACTATCTTGAAATCGTCTTGGAAGTTGACAAGGACAACTAAGCATAAACATAATGGGAGAGAATTCAAATTTTGGTGAACTGAAAGTTGCTGTATCTCAGATGAATTTGAATCAAGCTCAGGGTCTATGGGTACACTCATATAACACCTAACTCCATGTCAGATGATCCAGGTTCAATTTCCACATTTCATAGAATTGTGTCATAACAAATCTAAACAAATTGATGAAAATAACTATAAAGTTAAGTTTAATTAATTTGTGTGGAGGCGATGACTAGTGGTATTATGGTTGGACTAGCAACCAAACATCCAAGTAATGTCTTGGGAATTGGGTGTCTGACCACAGCAGATCAGAATTGCACAAAACCTGGCATTAAAATTCGACTAATTAACTCATCAGGTTCACAAATGTCCTTTAGTGAAAGAAACCAGTTGACCAAGATGTGATTAATTCTTTACTGTCCTCTGAAATGTCTTAACAAACCATTCACTTACATCAATCAGAGATATAAAGAATTACATCCGATAGACCACCTGACATCCAATAAAGTACCAAAATAACAATGGCAAGCTCAGTTCTCCTGTCCTCTTGCTTGCATCTGAGTTCCAAAATTGGAAAAGGTGTCTCACAGCCTAGCCCAGCAGAAGCCTACAAAGTCATACTCAAGAATCATACTTTAAACACCATGTCCTAAACAATGTGATCACTTTCCTGTGGTCTGTTCTGTCCAACTAACTGGACAAGGTCAGCAAAGGTGGTAATGCAATCATATGCTGTTGAGAGAATGCTGGCCTAGAAGTTCTCAACACTAATTCCAGACCTTATGACATTTCATGGCATCAGGATAAAAATGGTGAAGAAATTCTCCTACTGATAATAATATATCATCTACCCTCAGCCCTTTCCTCCTGCTGCCTCACCGCCTCCCACCCCCCACAAAAACCACGCTAATTCATCAATACTTCTCCATGTTTATATTAGATTAGATTAGATTAGATTCCCTACAGTGTGGAAACAGGCCCTTTGGCCCAACAAGTCCACACCGACCCGCCGAATCGTAACCCACCCAGACCCATTCTCCTACATTTACGCCTTCACCTAACACTACGGGCAATTTAGCGTGGCCAATTCACCTGACCTGCACATTTTTGGATTGTGGGGGGAAACCGAAGCACCCGGAGGAAACCCACGCAGACACGGGGACAATGTGCAAACTCCACACAGAGAGTCGCCTGAGGCAGGAATTGAACCCGGGTCTCTGGCGCTGCCAGGCAGCAGTTGAACAGCACTTGGAGGAAACTCTGAGGGTGGCAAGGGCACACAATGCACTCTGGGTGGGGACTTCAATGTCTACCACTAAAAATGGCTCAGCCCAATCATTCTGAGCTGGTTGAGTCCTAAAAGGCAAAACTGTCAGATTTGGTCTGCAGGAGGTGGTGAAGGAACCAACAAGAGGGAGCAAAAATATTTGACCTCAACATCACCAACTTATTTGGTACAGATGAATTTGTTCATGATAGTATATGAAGGGATGAAATCCTGCATTCACATTGAGAACACCTTAATATAGCCAATTTTACCATTGACATCAAACGTGGCTCAATAAAGAGTGGAGAAAGGCTTGTCAGGCCATGACTAGGCATACCCAGAAATTAAGTGTCTAATGGTTGTAGCTACAGACAGGATTACCTGCATGCCAAATGGCCTAAGCAGCAAGTGCTTCCATAACCGATTGATCAGAGTTATACTCTGCAGTCCTGCCCACATCCAGTCATGAATGGGTGAAGGATAAATAAACAATGACATCAGTGGTAGGCAAGTTGTTGGAGTGAATCCCGATGGACAGGATTTACATGTATTTGGGTCAGAAAGGACCAATTAGGGATAGTCAACATAGTTTTGAGCGTGGGAAATTATTTTTCACTAACTGGATTGAGTTTTTTGAAGAAGTAACAAAGAGGTTGTTGAGGGCAGAACAGTGGATGTGATATAGATATGGATGTCAGTAAGGCATTCAACAATGTTCCTCATAGTTGACTGGTTTGCAACTTTGATCACATTGAATACAGGGAAAACTAGCCCTTTGGATACAGAATTGGCCTGAAGGCAGAAAACAAACGATGGTGTTGAAGGGTTGATTTTCAGACTGCAGGCCTATGACCAATGGTGTGCCACAATAGTCGGTGCTGGGTTCATTGCTTTTCATCATTTATATTTAGATTGAAACATAGGAGGTATAGTTAGTAAGTTTGCAGATGACACCGAAACTGGAGATGTAGTGGACAGTGAAGGAGGTTACCTCAGAGTACAACAATGGGCTTTGGAATGGCAGACAGAGCTTAATTATGGGGCACAGATAGAGTAAATAGAAAATACCTTTCCCTGGGTTGGGGGAGTCCAGAACCAGAGGGAGTAGATTTAGAGTGGGAGGGGAAAGATTTAAAAGGGACCTAAGGCACATCTTTCTCATGTAGAGGGTGATGTATGCAAAGAATGAGCTGCCAGAGGAAGTGTTGAAGGCTAGTACAGTTACAACATTTAAAATGCATCTGGATAGGTATATGAATAGGAAGGGTTTAGAGGGATATGAGCTAAGTGCTAGCAAATGGGAATGCATTAGTTTAGGATATCTGGTCAGCATGGACAGGTTGGACTGAAGGGTCTGTTTCTGTGTTGTACATCACTGTGACTCTATGACTCTAATCATTGGAGAAAAAAGACTCAATAAGTATCTCCATTATGGTGAATGCTAGTGTACCAGTGCAAAAGATCAGGCTGAAGCATTTGATACAATCTTCAGCCAGAATTGCCAAGTAGATAATCCAGCACAATCCTCTCCGGACCTTCCAGGCTTTGCAGAAGCCAATCTTCAGCCAATTCAATTCAGTCCACATGATATCAAGAAATGGCTGGAGGCACTGCAAAGTCTATGAGCAAACTAAGTGGAAGTAGCATTTCTGCCGCACAACTACCAGCCAATGTTCACCTTCAAAAGAAGGAAATCTAAGCATTGCTCCGAGCATACCATTCCCAAACTGTCAACATTTTGGAGGGTACCATTGATTAAAAGCAGAACTCGACTAGCCATAGAAGTATGTTCTCTATCAAAGCAATTCAGAGTCTGGAATACTGGGTGCACTTTCCGTCTCCCCTGAGGAAGGTTGTCCTGGCTAGGGAGGGAGTGCAAATGTAAACAAATGTTATCCAGATTGACTGCTGTGATGGCAAGACTGGTGAATGAAGAGAGTTAGATCAATGAAGGCTCTATTCACAGTAGTTAAGAAGGGGATCTCATAGAAACCTGTAATTTTATAACTAGGCAGAGTAAATACCGATTGGATATTCCTGATGACTGTGAAGACAAAAACTGAGTTAGAGTCTCAAGATGGGATTGTAGTGAGGAGAAATTTATTCATCCATAGATTGGGTGAGTTATGGAATTCATTGTGACAGAGCGTGGTTGTGACCAAAATATGACACATTTTCAAGAAAGAGACAGATATAATACTTAGCATTAAAAGGATCAAGAGATACAGAGAGAAAGTAGAAACAGGATGAGGAGGATGATCAGCCATGATCACTTTGAATGACAAAGCAGGATTGAAGGGTCAAATTCTGTTTTTTTAAAATATTTCTATTTAACTCAGGAAACTTTGCTTCAATCATAAATAGTACGTATCAGCACAGGAAAATGTTTTTAAGCCGTGCTACAGCTCTTGCTACCCAGTTGGTTAGGTGATGGCTGAGTACTTTTATTGCTAGTCTATTAATCCAGAGTCTCAGGTAATGTTCTGGAGAACAAGTTTTGAATCCCCCATAGTGGATAATAGAGTTAAAATTCAATAAAAAAAAATTTAATTAGGAGTCCAATGATGAGCATGAAACCATTGCCAATTGTTGCAAAATAACCCAGCTGGTTCACACGTGTTCTTTGGAGAAGGAAACTGCTGCCCTTACTTGGTGATTCCAGACCTTCAGCAATGTAATTGTCTCGTAACTGTACTCTGGGACACTGGGGATGGACAATATGTTCTGGCTTGGCCAGAGGTGCCCATACCCTGTGAATGAATAAAATTACGTATCTGTTCAGATCAAGAGTCAATACGTATTCTCTGGTCTCTCTCCAACACATCTAACATCTTCTGCTTCTTATTGCACAGCTGGATAACTCCACTTTCAAACTTGACATGCACCTTGGTCAGTGAAAACAGCTGCTTGTTAATTCTTTCCAAGCAACAACTCACATCATTATCAGTTATGCCATTACGTTCCAACTGGATTGCATTTGGCAAGGACATCATTAACTGGTTTAAGAAATGCATACTAAACCTCGCATTGACCAGGCATCGGAAAAGGCAATGGCAAAACAATCCTGGTCAACCTGGAAAACCTTCCTTACTAACATCTGTGGGCCACTGCCAAAATAAGAAGAGTTGTATCACAGCAACAGACTGACATAGTTGAACACACAGTATCATAACTTACAGATAAGGTGTACCCAATGCGAACATTACCATGCCTGGATATGTCCTGGCATGACAGAGATGGTGGCAAAATAGTATACAGTCAGGAGAGAGATGCTCTGGGATTTTTTCAATATTAACTCTGGATCCCACAAGTCTCATGGCTTCAGATTAAACAAGAGTAAGGAAACCTCCTGCTTATCAATATCTATCCTTCCTCAGCTGGTGAATCAACCTAATCTATGTTGAACAACACTTGGAAGATGCACCCACGGTAGGACAGGTGCAAAATGTACTCTGGGTGGGAGATATCAATGTCCACCAACAGGAGTGGCAGTGCAGCAGCACGACTGATCAGCTGGTCAGGTCCTAAAGGACGCAGCTGCTGAGTCCGCAAGAGGAGGTGAAGGAAATGCAAGAGGGGGCAAAAGAAAGGCCTCATTCTTACTAATCTGCTGGCTGCAAATACATCTGTTCATGACAGTATCAGTAAGTGCGACCACTGTACAGTTGTTGTGGAGATGAAATCCTGCCTTCAATTAAGAATATCATGTTTTCTTACACTAGCACCATGCAAACAGATCTAGCAACTCAAGACTGGGCATGCATGAAGTGCTCTGGGCCATCAATAGAAGAAGAATATTAATCCACCACAATCTGCAATCTCATGGCACAACATATTCCCATTCAGCCATTGCCATCAAGCCATGTAGAGGTTCCTGATGCTCGAAACGTTGACTCTCCTGCTCCCCAGATGCTGCCTGATTGGCTGTGCTTTTCTAGCACCACACTCTTCGACTCTGATCTCCAGCATTTATAGTACTCATTTTCCCCATGTAATCATGCTTGGTTCAATGAAGAATGCAGGAGGAAATGCCAGGAGCAGCACCATGCTTACGTAAAAGTGCAGGTCAGCTAGATGAAGCTGAGAAATTAGATCACTTACCTGTCATACAGCAGAAGTAAACGGGATAAACAAAACTAAGTGATCCCTTGACCAACTGATCAGATCTAAGATCTGCTATCCTGGAATATCCTTTTTTGGATGATGGTGGGCATTTAAATGAATCACTGGAGGAGGATGCTCCAGAGTTGTCCCCATTTTCAATGATGGAAGAGTTTAACACATCAGTGTAAAAGGTAAAGCTGAAGCATTAGCAGTAATCTTCAGCCAGAAGTGTCAAGTGGATAATCCATCTCAGCTTTCTCCAGTGATCCCTAACATCACAAATGCAAATCTTCAGTCAATTCAATTCACTCCACGTGATATAAAGAAACCTTGGAGGCACGGAATACTCCAAAGGATGTGGGCCCTGATAACACTCTGGCAAAAGCACTGAAGATGTTTGCCCAATAACTTGCCACTCCACTGGCCAAGATACTCTAATAAAGTTACAAATCGGGCATCTACCCGACAATATGTCAAATTGCCCAGGTATGTCCTGTACCCAAAAGGTAGAACAATTCTAACCCAACCAATTATCATCGCATCAGACTACTCTTGATCATCAATAAAATTATGGAAATTGTCATCTGCAGTTCTATTAAGGAGCATCTGCTGACCAACAACCTATATATTGACATGCTGTCTGGGTTCTGCCAAATCACCTCTTGACTCCATCACAGTTTAGGTTAAAATATGGACAAAAGCACTAATTCCAGAAGTGAAATGAAAGTGCAGCCCTTGGCATCCAGGCCACATTCAAACAAGTGTGGCATCAAGCAGCCCTCGTAATACTGGAATCAATGGGGATCAGGGACAAACTCTCCACCAGTTGGATTCATAACCTGGTACAGAGAAATATAGTTGTGGCTTTTGGAATGAGTCATATGAATTGTAGAACATTCATTTAGGAGTTCCTCAGGCCAATATCCATGGTCCTGCCACCTTCAATTTTTTCATCAATGACCTTCTCTCCATCATGAGGTCAGAAGTGGGGATGTTTGCTGGTGATTGCACAATGTTTAGAATGATTTGCAACACAATCTGGACAATATCCAGGATAGGGCTGACAAATGGCAAATGACATTTGTGCCACACAAATGCCAGGCAATGACCATCTCCAGAAAGTGACAATTTGACGTTGCCTATTACAAAGTGCATTCTGGATTAGTGGTGCTGGAAGAGCACAGCAGTTCAGGCAGCATCCAAGGAGCAGCGAAATCAACGTTTCGGGCAAAAGCCCTTCATCAGGAATGAAGGCTTTTGCCCGAAATGTCGATTTCGCTGCTCCTTGGATGCTGTCTGAACTGCTGTGCTCTTCCAGCACCACTAATCCACAATCTGGTTTCCAGCATCTGCAGTCATTGTTTTTACCTCTATTACAAAGTGCACTCAATGTATGAAAAGATGGAAGACACATTTGTTGAATATGCCTGAAGTTGTTTAAATTAATAGATTAACTCATTAGTTTGCGTATTTCTAAAGTAGTTTCAGCTAATGGATTCACTCATTCATTTGCAACATATCTAAAGTAGAGAAAACTAATACATTTGCCTTTCTATCATAGTGGACATGTCTTCTTTTATTCATTTTAATCATAGCTTAAAGAACCAGCCAAAGCACTTGAACAGTAACACCCACGAAATTGATCATGGTGAATCAGTGATGGCAACACCATTGAATGAGAGGTTGAACAGTTCATCAACTTCACCAACACATTCCATCCTCACCTTAACTTCACTTGGACCATCTTTGACACCTCTTTCTCCTTCTTGGACGTCCCCATTTCCATCAACAGTGACCAACTCAACACTGACATCTTCTACAATCCCACAGCTACCTGAATTACACCTCCTCCCACCCTGTCTCCTGTAAAAATGCTATCCTTTATTCCCAGTTCCTCTGCCTCCACTGCATCTGTCCTCAGGAGGGCTGGTTTCACCACAGAACACACCAGACAGCCTCCTTCTTTAAAGATCACAATTGTCCCTCCCACATGGTTGATGATGACCTCCAACACATCTCATACACTTCCCGCATCTCCACCCTTGAACCCCAACCTTCCAACTGCAACAAGAACTGAATCCCCCTCGTCCTCACCTTCCACCTCACTAACCTCCATATACATCTCATCATCCTTTGCCATTTCTGCCACCTACAAATGGACCCGACCACCAGAGATATATTTCCCTCCCCACCCCATCTGCTTCCTGTAAAGACTGTTCCCTCCACAACTACCTCATCAGGTCCACGTCCCCTAACAACCCACCCCACCTCCCGGCACCTTCCCCTGCCACCGCAGGAATTGCAAAACCTGTGCCCACACCTCCCCTTGTACCTTCATCCAAGGCCCCAAAGGAGCCTTCCACATCCATCAACGTTTCACCTGCACTTCCACATGTCATTTACTGTATCTGTTGCTCCCGATGCGGGCTCCTCTACATTGGGGAGACAGGACGCCTACTCACAGAGCACATAAGAGAACATCTCTGGGACACCCACACCAAGCAACTCCACCACCCTGTGGCTGAACACTTTAACTCCCCCTCCCAATCTGCCAAGGGCATGCAGGTCCTGGGCCTTCTCCATCGCCACTTGCTTACCGTCCATCACCTGTAGGAAGTACGCCTCATCTTTCACCTCGGGACACTCCAACCCCATGGCATCAATGTGAATTTCACCAGTTTCCTCTTTTCCCCTCACCTCAGTTCCAACCTTTCAGATCAACACCATCTTCATGACCTATCCCATCTGTCCATCTTCCTTCCCACCGATCCGCTCCACCCTCCTCTCTGACCTATCATCTTTATTGCCACCTCCATCACCTATTGCACTTTCAGCTACCTTGCCCCCAGCTCCACTCCCTCTCATTTATCTCTCCACCCCTGAGGCTCCCAGGCTCATTCCTGATGCAGGGCTTTTGCCTGAAACATCGATTTTCCTGGTCCTTGGATGCTGCCTGACCGGCTGTGCTTTTCCAGCACCACATTGTCTTGAATGATGACAGACTAAAGGATTGTGCAATTACTTCAATATTCTTGTTAGAAAATTAATGTTAACGCAAATATTTCATCCAATCCAACATAAATGATTCTTTTTTTAAAAAAAAGATTAAATCATGGACAGTGTAGAGCACAACTGCTATCATGAGTCTTTCCTTGCCTTCTTCAATGCCAATGAAGGAGTTAACGAGCTGGGAGGTTGTTCACCCATCTTATTTAACCTTGGGGATTGCATGTCTCACAATAATAAAATCAGGTTAACAGGTGTCTCTGGAAAATTGTTACCTCAGTATCAGCAGTGTGTAGAAGATGCACTGCAGGAATTTACCAAATATCCTTAGTCAGCACCTTCCAAAGCCTTGACGATGATCATCTAGAAGGACAAAGGCAGCAGATTCTTGGGAGCGTTCCTACCTCCAGAGGTTTCCCTCCAAGCCAGTCACCATCCAGATTTGGAAACATATCACTGTTCCTTCAGTGTTACTGGGTCAAAATACTGCAATTCCCACAATAATAGCATCATGGGTCTATCTAGAGTGCAAGGAATGCAGGGTTCTAGAAGGCAACGCAACACCATTTTCTTATGGATAACCAGAAATGAGTGATAAATGCGGTCCAGTGGCGATGCCAATATCCCAAGAGTGAATAGAAAAAAAAGTCAGCCTTTGAGGTATAAAATGTTCATCTAGGAATTTGCTTACTGTTGCAGAAAATTAACCACTTAACCCATATGTCAAACTATCTCGAATAGAACTATTCCATTGGATAATGGGGAAGGCAGTGTGTACAGTATGCTTGCATTTCCACAATTGTTCAAGATAATTGGGTTAAATGTTTTTAGCATTGATTGAGGATTATCTATGAGACAGAATGCAGAAAATGAATTTTTAAGCTAATCTATTTTTGAATTCATGGGCTATTATTGACGGAGAACTTTAAAGTCAATATCTTGGCCTCAACTATTTAATATCACTATCATTGCCTTGGATGAGGGAAACGGGAGTAGCACCTGCAAGCTTGCTGATGGAACAAAGTTAGTTCAGAAAGTAAGCTGTCAGGAAAATGCAAAGTGGCAGTAATTGTTCAGAATTAAATTCACAGCAAAACATTGCAGTTGAACTACAATGCCAGGCATATGACATTGTCTACTATGGTGTGGATAAGAGAACAGTTGGGTTGTTTGATGTAGTGCAGGACTGGGAAGTGTTTGTACTGAAAAGGATTCATGTTTCCTAATCTATGAATCACAGAAAGTTGACTTCAAGTAGAGCAAGTAATTAGAAATATAAATTGGGCATGTTAGTTTTTATTTCAAAAGATGCCTTGTAACACATTTTTAAAATTAAAGTTGGTTATATCCTTGATGAGACAACAACTGGAGCATAAGCTATCATTTTGGCCTTTGGTTCTAAAAAAGGGTAGATTTACTTTAGAGGGGGTGCAACAATTTATCACTGGACTGATTACTGAGATGAGGCAATTGTTTAACGAAGTGAGATCGAGTAGATGAGAGCTATGCTTTCTTTGAGTCAGGAAAATGAAATATGATTATCAAAGATTCATACAAAATTCTCAAGACCTTGTCAGGTAGAAGTCTTCTAGGAGAAAGTGAGGACTGCAGATGCTGGAGATCAGAGCTGAAAATGTGTTGCTGGAAAAGCGCAGCAGGTCAGGCAGCAT
The DNA here is from genome assembly GCF_037043375.1 of Chiloscyllium plagiosum. Classification (NCBI taxonomy): domain Eukaryota; kingdom Metazoa; phylum Chordata; class Chondrichthyes; order Orectolobiformes; family Hemiscylliidae; genus Chiloscyllium; species Chiloscyllium plagiosum. The sequence continues at coordinate 20,502,409 of NW_028270151.1, read as the reverse complement.
CCAAGGAGCAGGAGAATTGATGTTTCGGGCATGAGCCCTTCTTCAGGAAAATGCTTTTCAAGCAACACATTTTCAGCTCTTGTCAGGTAGAAGTCAACATTGAACCTTTAGGGTTGGGGCAAAGACACAAAGCATTATGAGCCTACTGGGTAAACCAATTTTTGCTCAAATGTTGCATCTTTAGTCTCAGTTATGACTTTCTATACAGACACAGATAAGATATAGCCTTGGAATAGCTGTGGATGGCTCTTTATGTATATTCAAACCAGAGACCGACAAAATCAAGGGCATCAAGGAACATGTAGATAATGAGGTGTAGCTGATACCAGGTTCGTCTATAAACATGTAGAAATGCAGATCGCTTGCAATATTTGGAACATAACGCACCGTTGTTTGCTTTTCTACTTAATATTGCGATTCAAATTAAAATTACCATATTTGTCCACTTTTGGATGGGGGCAGAATGTTATTATCAATTAAATAGTCACCTCTGTAACTGTATTATGCATTTTTACAAGATACCTTTTATTGATATTGTTGTATGGTTTATATTTAACACCAGAAAGACGCTTTAAGAAGCACAACAATTTTTAGTTGTTGGTGTCATATGGAAATTTCACAAGCACCTTTTTGCTAAGCTACAATTGAAAAGCAAAGACAAATATTAAAGTTTGAAATTGAGCGAATGAGGGCACAATTAGATGTTTTTCCTTCATATGCTATTTGAGCACCCTAGGCAAATTGCAATCATTGCTTGTTTCCTGTTGGGATTTTTTGTGTGTACCAATAATCTATTGAGCGGTTAACGGATTGTCATTACCTGTTGGGATATATAAGCAGAATTGTTTGCTCTATGAAAGGAGAGGTACGTTGAATAGTAAAGATGCGTTACATTCCGTCATGTATCTTATCGTTATCCCTACTTACATCTGCACTGATGAAGAATGATCCAAGCTGTAAACATTGGGGGACTGATGACTTGCTTGGCTTTACTAAAGAAGGTGACATTGTTCTTGGCGGAGTTTTCAGTGTACACATGAACGTCGATCGTCTGGATCTTGCTTTTCAAAGGCAACCAGAAGCGGTAAAATGCAAAAGGTTCCCAAGAGTCGTAATGTTTTCTACCATTTCATACTTCGCAAAATAGCTGTTGAGAATTCAGGACTTTATTTGTGCAATGCAATATGCAAGTCGTCTTTACCGTGTTTTGCAAACCTTCTATACTTCGATAAACGGTAGATCTAGTGTGTTATTAATGACGCTGCTATTATTTGTTTATAGTTTAGGATATGTATTGAGCATTGCTTGGAAGCTTAACTATTCAGGTGCAAAAGTCAAACGCTTTAGTAGTAATTCGTTAGTCCAGCCGTTTTTAATGCTCAACTGACACGGTTAACATGTTCACTCGCAAGTTACAATCGGAGCCGACAGAGCCACAGTTTATTCGGCTCAATGACTAAACATTCGTCTAAATTATTCGCACAACCGTTGCAGTGATTTATTTGTAACAATTGGTACAACAGGTACCATTGTTCTCGGCTTTTAGAAACTATATCTTTTCAATCACAATGCACATAAACAGCTCCTAGACTTGTGGAAGTTCTTGATGCGTGTTTCAAAACTAAACATCTTAGCGCCAGCTTTCAAGATTGTTACTGTGCAAATACTTGGCCCAACCATTGTCAAGCCATAAGTGACTTAACACACTGCCATTGATGTCACTCAACCCTCGATTGTAAATGTTTATTGAGATAAACACAGGTATTGTTCCAGAAAGAAAACACTGTAGGTTAGCTACCGTATACAAAGACAATGCTTAGTAACAGACAAATTATTATGTATACTCCAACATCGAATTGTACATTCAGACGCCGCTTTTAAGTAGTCACGATTCCTCTGTAACTTATCCATTCTCTACAATATATGTGGACAACTTTTAAAGCAAATCTCGCTCTTGCTTTATCACTGTCATTCGTGTTAAATTCAAACATCTGTGTCTGTGTAATTTGCAGCAATGCTTTTATGTGTTAGTAGTGGTCCTTCCTGCAAGTATATCATATTGGAAAGTTGTACTAAAGCGACAACAAGACAAAGCCGGTGCTCGAAAAGTGGAAGCGTTCAGCAGGCTAGACTTTGGAAGGATTTCATATCACAGTCAGCCAAAAACATGTTTGTTTTTCGGGAATATTTTTTGGGCGAAATGAGGTGTCAAATGCAACCGTGCAGGATGTGAACAGGCCCAAAAACTATTAGGGGTGACAACGGATTTAGTAAGGGAATTACAGCTGGGACGCTCCAAAAGTGATTACTAAAAGCGTCTGAATTGTAACAGTAAGAGAAGGGTGAGAGTGCAGTGAATTGTCCGCTCTTTAAAAGCTGAACTAGAATGAATTGGCGTGAGAAACATAATTTGAAAGTGAGTTGCAACAAAATAAGATGGAGAGGATTCCATCTTTTGAATGTATGGTTTAAAAAATATTATTCATAACCTGTGGGCGTCGCTGGTGAGGCGGACATTTATTGTCCATCCTTAACTGCCCAGGAGGCAGTTAAAAATCAACCGCATTGCTGAGGTTCTGGAGTAAGGTGTAGGCCAGACCGTGTAAGGACGTTAGTTTTCTTCCCTAAAAGCAATTAATGAGCCAAATGTTTTTTTTTTGACAATCGACAATAGTTTCATGATCAGATTAGACTGTTAACTCCAGATTTTAAAATTGAATTCAAATTCCACCATCTACCGTGGCAGGACTTGAACCCAGATTCCTCCAACATTACCCGGGTCTCTAGCTTGATAGTCTAGAGATGCCACCACCACTTTCAGAACAGCAAAACTGAATGGGCTGGAGCGGAAAGTTAAAAACGAATGGGAAAGTAAGGAATGGAAAGATAAACAGAGGTCCAAAAGTGGGAGAGATAACGAAGTTCAATCCACATCGTGGTAAACCAATACTGTTCGATCAGAACTATTTGCGTAAAATAGGAAAGAACCAGAACAAATTTCATAGCAGGGACTCGAGAATTTGTGAATTAGATGACCCATTTCTTCAAAATTGTAATGCTTTTTCCCCAAAGTGGTCTGATGGTCAGGAGGGGGAATTGACATAGTCGGTTCAGCAAAGTCTCTGTCAAATAGGAGCAGCTGAAATTCTTGGATTTTCGAAGCAGGTACGAGTCTCTAAGGATAAAGCAAACATTGGACATCATAATCTTTAGCTTCGAGAGATCTGCTCATTAGAGGAGACAGTGAAAGCCGGAGATAATATATTAGAGAATGACTAAGGAAGTAACGACGAATGCTCACAGGTGGTGGCACACATGTGGAGATTCCAGGCAAACAAAACAAAAATCAGCCGAAGGGCTGTCAACTTCAAGAATAACAAGCTAATCGTCTTATTTTAACGATGAATCGTTTGACCACTGTTTTATTCATTAAAGTCAATGATGAATTAAAGCTATATCCTTTTCAGGTTATAAAAAAAAGCATTGGCGTGAGAAGCATAGTTTGAAAGTGAGTTGCAACAAAATAAGATGGAGAGGATTCCATCTTTTGAATGTATGGTTTAAAAAATATTATTCATAACCTGTGGGCGTCACTGGTGAGGCGGACATTTATTGTTCATCCTTAACTGCCCAGGAGGCAGTTAAAAATCAACCGCATTGCTGAGGTTCTGGAGTAAGGTGTAGGCCAGACCTATACTTTAGGGTATAGGTGTAGAATGGTGTTTTGTCATCAAAAATATATGAGAATTTCTCAATGAACATGAAATTTTAAAAGCGCTTCTGCGATGCAACCGCCTATTTGATTAGCTTGGTCGTAATTTTAAGAAGGGAGCTGAAAATGTGTTGCTGGAAAAGCGCAGCAGGTCAGGCAGCATCCAAGGAACAGGAGAACCGACGTTTCGGGCATAAGCCCTTCTTCAGGAATCTGAAGAATTTTAAGAATTTTAAGAAGCTTTATTTGCACGGTTTAATGAAAAGTTAAGTTATTGAGTACAATTTCTCAAAATATCTCCAAAGATGTGCAAGATAGGTGGATTAGCCATGCTAAATTGCCCAAAGAGTTCAAGGATTTGGAGGCGAGGTGGGTTAGCCATGGGAACTGCAGCGTTCTAGGGATAGGGTGGGGGGATGGATGCGGGTGGGATGGTCATTGAAGGGTCAATGTGGCCCCATTGGGCCTAGTGATCTGTCTCCACGCTGTAGGGATTCTTTGATTTGCAAATTAAGCACAATCATTATATATTGGCAAAAAAATAACGAATTAACGACTATAATGAATAAAACTGGGGTCAAACGATTCACCATTAAAATAATACGATTAGATGGTATTCTTGAAGTGCAAATAAAGCTTCTTAACGTTATCATAGCTATAGATTTAAAATAAGAAACTTGAAATGGTTGAGAAAAGAGTTACATGGATGTCGCCAGGTTTCAAGGGCTTGAGTTCCAGGGACAGGCTGAATAAGGTCGGATTATTTTCTCTGCAGCATCGCAAAGCTGAGGGAATTTATAAAATCATGAGGGCACGGATAGGGTGAATAGTCAAGGTCCTTTTGCCAGGGTAGGAGAGTCCAAAACGAAAAGGTGTCTGTTTCAAAGAGACTTGCGGGACAATTGCTCATGCAGACTATGGTGCATGCTGGGAATGAGCTGCCAGCTGCGGTGGTGGAGGCTTGTACTATTACAACATTTGAAAGGCATCTGGTTGTGTTCATGAATAGGAAGCGGTTAGAGGGAAATGGGCCAAATGCTGGGAAATGGGACTAGAATAATTTAGGATATCTAAATGCATAGACGAGTTGGACCGAAGGGTCTATTTTCGTGCTGTACACGTCTATGACTTAATGACACTAAATCAGTATTAACATTATCCACATGCAAAATAAAATATTTTTCTGCAGCTTTTGGCCAAGAGGTTTGCGCTTTGTACTGACGATGATTTTTGCCATTGAAGAAATCAACAAGAACCCAAGGCTGCTTCCGAATGTTACCCTGGGTTACCGGATTTATGACACTTGTACCATGCCGCCTTTAACTCTGAAAGCAACTTTCCAGTTTTTAAACAGAGATGAAGTCACCTCCTCCAACTTGGCTTGCACCATGTCTTCCACTGTCTCTGCTATTGTTGGCGATGCGGCATCCTCGCAGTCTGGAGCAATGGCAACTTTAATTGGTCCGTTCAGGATTCCTATGGTAAGACACACACATATAAATTTTAACTTCCAAAGTTAATGATCAGTAAACAGGATTGCTGACAAAACGGCACACTGTTCAATATTATTCAGCAGGACTAGCGACATCTGTGGATCGAGAAACGGAGTTAACGTTTCGAATCCGATGGAACTCTTGTTCAGAAGCCAAAATGCTCCATAGATTGTCCAGAATTCTCTATGATTTTCAGCATCACTTTTATTCCGTTTTATTGTTATTAATAGACTTCAATGCAAATCGAGTTATTTTCTTAATGCTTTTACATTTGCACGTTAATATTCTACATAACTACATTGGGGACCAGTGTGAGCGATGGAAATGAAGATAAGATGGCCTTATAGTATTATCCCTAGATTCGTAATCAGGGGCCCTTTTTCTAGGGGATTTGAATTCACGAAAAATTTGAAATAAGAAAAAAATTAATGATGACCATGTCAGAGAAAAAAAAACACCATCTGGGTCACTAATGCCTTTAGGGACGGGAACTGCCATTTTCACCCGATCTGGCTATGTGTTCCTCCAGACTGACAGCAACGTGTTTGACTCTTAACTGCTCTCTGGACAATTATGCATGTTGGCCTGGCCATTGACACGCATATGCTGTGAATGAATTTTAAAATAAATTTGCAAAATCGCAGTGTTTCTTGCATTATGAATAAATGCAATGAAAAGGTAGACAAAACTATTTTAACCAATAAGAATAATGGCATCATTAGGTGTAATTTTGTAATTCAAACAGGAAAGATTGAATATCCAGTGGCTCATTTGTCTAGAAAACAGAGGGCCGAAAATGAACCTGACAGAGTATTTTAGCATTAAGAACGGCTCGATTGCATTGAGTTGGACAAAATGAGTCCGTTTGTGGAAGCAGAAGGAAAATTACAATGGAGATCACCTCAAATAAATCCGAGAAAGAATTGTTTACACGTTCTTTCTCAAATAAAAAATGAAATTCAATGCGGCAAGCTGAATTCAATCAAGCTGAATAGTATCCTTTCATTTAATGGGAAGCTGGTTAAGTACCCATGGAGGAAGGCGTGAATGTGGGTCTCCTCTGAGTAGAGAAGTAAGGCAGACCTGTTGAGCAGAATGGATTACTTCTCGGCTGTGAAGTTCTATGAAATCCCGTTTTAATACATGGTTTCTTGCAAGTAAAGATATTTTAAACAAATGAAATTAGTGAAGTTCTGTTTTCAATGATCGCATGATTAAACGTGTTGGAGAGGCATGAAGATGTAAATTCACGAAGTGTTAACTTGTCTGATAGTGCTTTGTGTTGTGCTCCATTTCTGGGTTTGGTGTTCCTCGTGTTCTCCCTTGTGTAAAATCGTAAGTGATGTAGAGAGTGGACTCAATTCATCATGCCTCACTTGAAGAAAAGTTTGCAATCAAAATTGTTGAAGATGGTTATTGAGTAAACAACATATGAGCTTGAATGTGAGTTGGTGTGTTCCGTGTGTCCCGCTCTAGTTCCAAATACACTACAATATTCACAGTAAAGAAAGCAATGACGAACATATAAATGACTGCCAATGTTTAAGTCATAGAACCATTGCCCAAAGTGATTAATTTAGCTGTAGCAACTATTGACACCATTAATCTTACTCCTCTGCATTTTCCCAAAATTAATATCTTCATTCCAGGAAGGAGCTGGAAAGGTGCAGCAGGTCAGGCAATATCCGAGGAGCAGGAGATTCGACATTTTGGGCAGAAGCCGTTCATCAGGAATGTAGGGAGGTAGTGGAGGGACGGGGGCTAACATACAAATAGGAGGGTGGAGGGAAGGTGGTTGGGAAGGCCATAGGTATTTGCAGGTGGGGAGGGGGGGTCTCCTCCGCTTCCACTCCACTAATCTCTGGATACAGCACATTATCCTCCACCATTTCTGCCACCTACAATTAGACCCCACCATCAGAGATGTATTCCTCTTCACACCCCATCTGCATTTTGCAGAGACTATTCCCTTCGTGAATCCCTTGTTAGGGCCACCCGCCACCAACCTGCCCTCCAATCTCAGCAACTTCCCTTGTGGCAACAAGAGGTGCAAAACCTGCGCCCACACCTCCTCCCTCACCCCTGTTCAAGGCCACAAAGGATCTTTTCACATCCAGCAGAGATTTTCCTGCACATCCAAACACCTCACCTACCATCTGTTGCCCTCGAAGTGGTCTCCTCTACACTGGGGAGTCAGGACACCAACCCAGAACTTTCAGGGAACAACTCTTGGACATAGGCACGAAACAGCCCAACCGCCCTGTGGCTGACCACTTCAACTCTCCCTCCCACCCTGCCAAGGACATACAAGTCCTCGGCCTCCTCTACTGAGAAATTCAAACCATCCAACCATGGAGGAAGAACGTCTAATCTTCTGTCTTGGGACCCTTCAACCACAGCGCATCAATGTCAACTTCATCAGTTTCCTTATCTCCCCTCCCCAAACTCATTCCAGAGCCAAACCTCCAACTCGGCACTGCCCTCTTAAACTGTCCTACCAGTCCATCTTCCTTCCCACCTATCTGCTCCACTCTCTCCTCCGACCTTTCACTTTCACCCCCTCCCCACCTGCATCTATCTATCGCCTTCCCAGCTACCTTGCCCTCAACACAACCCTCCTATTTATCTCTACGCCCCTTTCCCCACCTCCACATTCCGGATGAAGGGCTTTTGCTCAAGCGTGATTCTTCTGCTCCTCGGATGCTGCCTGACCTGCTGGGCCTGTCCAGTACCACACTTCTCGACTCTCCACTATGAATCTAATAAGCGTCTTTTGAACTTCCTCCAGGCTTTAGAAACACTCAGCAATTTCATTCCAAATCCTTGGAGATGTCCCAGTGTTAAATGTTCCATACGGTTTTCTGTAACATTCACACGCTGTCATAGCTGCAGCCTGGCCCGACTATTTCTATCACTTTCTGAAAGTGAAAAGAAAATCATCAGCTTCCAAATAAGAAAACGTGACATGCTCCACTTTTAATCTTCCACAGGTCAGCTACTTTTCCACCTGTGCATGCCTGAGTAACAGGAAGGAATACCCATCATTTTTCAGAACCATACCGAGTGACTACTTTCAGGCAAGAGCCTTAGCCCATCTGGTGAAACGCTTTGGTTGGACATGGATCGGGACGGTTAGAAACGACGATGATTATGGCAACTTTGGGATGCAAGCTTTCACCGAAACTGTCCAACAATTCGGCGTTTGCATTGCTTTCTCCGAGTCTATTCACAGAAGCTACCACAGAGACAAGCTACTTCGAATCGTAGACACTGTACGGAAATCTTCAACCAAAGTTGTGGTGGCATTCGTTGCGCCCGAGGAAATGAGCATTTTATTCAGTGAGATTGCTCGACAGAATGTAACTGGCGTACAATGGATAGGAAGCGAGGCTTGGGTATCTACGCAGTTTCTACCCCCGGAAGAAAGCAGGCGGTTTGTCGCTGGCACAATCGGAGTTGCAATTCGCCAGGTAGATATACCAGGACTGAGAGAATTTCTCATGGGCGTCCATCCTTCCATGTATCCAGGTAACCGTTTAGTGAAGGAGTTTTGGGAATCAACTTTCAGCTGTGCATTAAGAGGCACAGATAACAGAATAGATCAAGTTCCCTTAACCATGATGAAAGAATGTACCGGAAGAGAGAGTTTGCGATTGACACACAATGAACTTACTGATGTCTCACAGTACCGGGTTACTTACAATGTTTATAAAGCAATATATGCCATAGCGCATACTCTTCATAACATGCTGTCGTGCAAAAGTGGCAAGGGAACATTTGCCGAAAATACTTGTGCAGATATCTCAAGTTTCCAACCCTGGCAGGTATGGGGTCAGTTAGACCATTTCTATTTTTGCTGTTTATTCTTTCATGGGGTTTGGGCGCCGTCAGCAAGGCCAGCATTTATTGTCCATTTCCGATTGTGCTTGAACTATGTAGAGTGCTTAACCATTTAACATGGCACTTCAAAGTCAAAAGCATTTATGTTTGGAATCACAAGGAGGGCTGACGGCATCGTAATAGCAGACCTCCTTCCCGAATTAACATTACTGAAGTAGATTGACTTTTTAACAATTGACAATGGTTTCACAGTCTCCACTATCAAGAGTACTTTTAAATTCAGATTTATGAACTGAACGTAAATTCTAACAGTTGTCGTGACATTTCTACCTGGGTAAATTAACTACTCAGTGTCATGGCTATCATGGTCCCAACTTCCCATCTGGAGAAGCCCCTTCTGAATGCATGCACATTTCTAAACTATTTTTGATTCTAGTCTGAAAAGCAAGTGAGTATTAAAACGATATTAAATGCTTCACCTATTATTGTAAACACAGTTCGTCAACTCCTGATTGTTTTTGCTCCATTTAAAGCTACTGCATTTCATGAAAACAGTCAATTTCACGACCAAGATCGGTGAGAACGTCTATTTTGATGATAATGGAGATCCAGTGGCTACCTATGACATCGTAAACTGGCAACCCAATGCGGCTGGCGGCGTGGACATCATCAGTGTTGGAGTCTATGACGGCTCAGCCCCCCCAGGGAAAGAAATTATGTTAAAGGATGAAGCAATTGTATGGAGTGGAGCTCAGATTACGGTACAAATACTACGGCAGCGAGCTGAAAACTCCCCCTCCAACAAATGCAAAAATCCTCAATGGTAACTAGAGAGTCGGATAAGCTGCATTTGTTTTCCTTGTAGCAGAAGAGGTTGGTGAAAGGGTTGGGTGAAAGGACTGATGTGTACACAATAATAACAGGCATAGACACGCCAGATTGTGAGAATCCTTACCTATGGCAAACTTTGTTAAGATCAGAGGACATAAATTTGCAACGAGGAGCAAACGATTTATAGGAGATCGGAGAAAAATTGTTTTCACCGAGTAGCTGGTAGAAAATGGAAAATATTGTCTCCGAGGGTGTTGGAAACAGATGCTTTTACAATATTTAGGACACTTTGAGATAAGGACTTAAATGCCAAGGGCTTATTAGGCTGTGGACCAAGTGCAGGCAAATGGAATTAGTGTAGTTGGCATAGACATGATCGGCCGAAGGTCCTGTTTCCAATTATTTTCTTATTCCTTTAAATCTCACCAAAACACGAATCAATCAAATCCGCTTTAAGCTTTGGGATTTCAGGGAATGCACGTTTAGTTCAGGTAAACTCTTCTTATAAACTATTGTGGCTCCTTTTACAGCTTTCTGGTGATACGGGCTGTTCTGTTTCCAAAGACAACCTACCTTTACTTAGCCGCAGAGCCTATGCTGAATATAGTTTCTCCAGATGTGATCTAACAATGGTTTTATTTAAGTATTGGACATTGTTCTCTAGATATAAATACTATAATTTCATCCTTTATCATTTCATTTTCCGAACTAAAAGCTAAAAATATGGCGAAAAAAAATGTTTGTGAAGCAGAACTTGCGTTTACTAAGTGAGTAGTGGTAACATTGCAGCATGGCTAGAAATGCAGACCACCAGGATAATGTTCTAGGGACAGACCATGCCAGATAATGAAATTGGAATTTCATATCGTCTGGAAGTAAAATCTAGCACACCAGCGATTCTTATAAAAACATATCTGGTCCAGTAACATTCTTTCAGAAAGGAAATCTGCCGAGGTTATTTGTCGCGTTCTCAGAATAGTCTAATAAGCCGACAATGAAGGCATTCAGGAATCAGTAACTAATTGTGGACTTGTTCACATTCCATAAACGAATCCATCTTGGTTTGACGTTAATCAGATTAGATTTCTCCAGGGCATCAGTCAGTTTAAAAAAAAATCCATTCAAATAATTTCCCGAAAATTCAATCGGGATAGACGGGTTGGACCGAAGGGTCTGTTTCCATGTTGTACATCTCTCTGACTATATGACTCTATGTTAATGTTAAAATTTCAACACCAGTATCACCTGCGATGTTGAAGATGACGGCAATTTCCTGCTTCCCACTTTCTTAAAGAAAATTGTTGAATGGCAGTTGGTAAATAAAGAATATAACTTTTTCTTCTTTATAATTAGGTTCCAAGAGCAGTTTGTTCCAAAAATTGCCCAAATGGAACAAGGAAAGCAACAAGGAAAGGACAACCCCTTTGTTGCTTTGACTGCATAAAATGCGCTGATGGTGAAATTAGCAACGTCACTGGTAAGGACCAACAGAAGATTAACTGCTGTAATTGTTTGCTTGCTGAGAAAGTGTTTCAGAATTTGAGGAGGTCTTTACGGTTTTGCTGGAATCATAAAACATTTCCCATAAATAACGAATAGTACGCAGAAGAAATCCAACTGAAATGTTAAGAACTGAGTTCTTAAACATTAACGCATTGGCGTTTTTTTAAAAAAGAAAACTAGATTAATTTTCCATTGTACTTTTATTTTCTTCCATTTAGATTCACCAGATTGCATTAAGTGTCCGTGGGAATACCGGTCCAACCGGGGACGTGACGAATGCATCTTAAAGGAAATCGAGTTCCTTTCTTTTGGAGATCCGATGGGGATTATTTTGGTGACTCTGGCATTTCTCGGAGCCTCCATCACAATCAGTGTATTTGTTTTGTTTTATGTTCACAGAAACACTCCAATTGTTAAAGCAAACAACTCCGAGTTGAGTTTTTTGCTTCTTTGTGCATTAACCTTGTGTTTTCTGTGTTCAATGACGTTCCTTGGAGAACCTTCCACCTGGTCCTGTATATTGCGACACACAGCATTTGGTGTAATTTTTGTTTTTTGCATTTCGTGTGTTTTGAGTAAAACAGTTGTTGTGGTGATGGCATTTAATGCAGTCCTTCCCAGCAATAACATGATGAGGTGGTTTGGACCTGCGCAGCAGCGCTTATCTGTGTGTGTTCTTACACTGGTGCAATGTGTAATATGCTCAATCTGGCTAAGAATATCACCTCCTTATCCTCTAAAGAACAGTGATTATTTCACTGAAATAATTGTTTTTGAATGCAATGTTGGTTCGCCAATTGCCTTTTATTGTGTACTGGGTTATATTGGATTTCTGTCTTGTGTATGTTTTGTGGTTGCTTTTCTAGCTCGTCAACTTCCAAACAATTTCAATGAAGCTAAACACATCACTTTTAGTATGCTTATCTTCTGTGCTGTGTGGCTAACTTTTATTCCAGCATATATCAGCTCCCCTGGTAAATACGCTGTAGCTGTGGAAGTCTTTGCTATTTTAGCATCTAGCTATGGACTAATTTTCTGCATTTTTGCCCCCAAATGTTATATTATCTTGCTGAGAAAAGATAGAAACACAAAGAAGCATCTGATGGGTAAAACAACTTCCATTGATCATTAGTTATTCCTGCAAACTGTGGTGATGAAATTTATGAAACTTAGTTACTCTCTTGAATTAAATGCTGTTGCAATTTGTCTTGAGAAATTTTGACATGCGAATAAAATGTATGGTCTGCATAAATTGTAAACAGGTTGTTATGAACAATGTAATTATGATGTACCGTACTGCCTGCATTAAAAATCCAGTTATCACCGAAACCTTTGAAATAGTGATGAGTTCTTTGACAGTTAGAATCATCGTTGTAGAAGTTTAAAAAACCCCTTTCTGAAACAGAGCAGAGCACAATTTGGAGCCATTGCCTTAAGCAGCCATTGAACGGACTGGGCATTACTTCTCATGCACTATGCGTACGAAGCCATGAAGGAAACATTACATTTTGTTTTTTCTGGACATTAACTTGATATGCTGTGAACTGATGTTGCCTCTTTCACGGAACGTGTTTTGTCTCTATTGCTGAATATTATTTAATTGGAGAAGCTGTGAGTGTGTTGCTGGGAAAACACAGCAGGCATAAGCCCTTCATTGGGATTACCTGCTCCTAGGATGCTACCTGACCTGCTGTGTTTTCCCAACAACACAGTCGAGACTCTGATCTCCAGCATCTGCAGTCCTCACTTTCTCCTCATTGGAGAAGCTGCTGAATAGACAGATTTTGAAGCCCTCGTCCATGAATCACAAAACATTATCATTCAAGTTCATTGCATACTAATGAAGACAAAAATAATGTTGATCTTTATTACAAAGGGAATGGTGTATAAAGGTAGGGAGATTTTGGTAAAACTATACAGGGCAGTAGTTAGACTACACTGGAAGACTACGAACAGTTTTGGGTCCCCCAGCTAAGGAAAGGAAGACTAGCAATGGAATCAATCCCGAGAAGTTTCACCATGCTGATAGCATGTAAGGAAGGACTGCCTTATGAAGAGGGGCTGAGTAGGTTGAACCTGTACTGATTGGAATTGAAAAACATAAGATTCTTTGGTGATATGATGAGTAGATAAGGAAAGGTTTCTTTCCTTTTGTGGGTTTTCCAGAGTTCATAATCTCAGAAGAATCTTTAAAACAGAGATTAGGACGAATTTCTTCACTCGGACGGGAGTGACTCTGTGGAATTCTTTACGCAGTGGACTGTCAAGGCTGAGTCATTCAGTATATTCAAGGCTGAGGTAGATAGATTTTTAACTCATAAGTGAATCAAGGCTGATAGGAAAAATGCAGTAAAGTGGCATTGATGATCAATCATGATCTCATTGAATGATGGAGCAGACTCAATGGTCTGAATAGCTTATTTCTGTTCTGAGCTCATGCAGTTTTATTTGATGTTTATCAAAAATCTCTAAGTGCAACATAACACTAATTGCCCAACAAATTTATGTTAATTTGAAAACCCAGGTATGATCATAATGCATTAACACCCAATGGTTGAATGTTTTATCATTTTCCAATCTGTAGAGATAATTCTTGAATCTGAGAATTTCTGAAGGTGATCACAAATGTAACAAGTATCTACTGCCACCTCTCTCAATACTCTGATATTCAGTCTAAGCACCTGAGTACTTTTAACATTTCAGCCCCTTTACTTTTTCCAGTGCAATTTTCATGTTAATACTAATTTTCTTCAACTCTTCATTCTGTGTAGTCACTTGGATCTCTAATCTTGGAGATTTATTGTATTTTCCTCAATGTGAAAGACACTAAGTAGTCACGTAATATCTTTGCCAAATCTCTGCTCCCCCCTCAGACCAGTAATTTCTCTACCGGGCACACAGACACATAAATTGGCCAATGAACTACAGTAGAGACTGAAATGTCTCGTCAACGGATCAACCTATGCTCGTCACTGAGCCCAGGAATTCCTGAACAATCTCAAAAATATTATAATTGACGATGATGCAATTATGGTTTCCTTTGCCCTTACAACACTTTTCATTTCCATTGACATACCACGAGAGAAAGAAACACTCACTGCACAAGGGAAACAAAACAGAAATGCTACCCCTTACAACACTAGTAGCAGGACAATATGTTCAAACTACTAGACTTATGCCTCACCACTCACTTCATCTTTAATGGCCAAGTATATCAACAAATCAATGGCACACTCATGGGATCACCCATCTGAGGATACAGAGCTGAAGCAGTCATGCGGAGACTGGGATGCACAGCCTTTTCCCTGATCCAACCAAAGCTATGAATCCAATTTGTGGATGACACATTTGTCATCACCAAACATATAAAGTTAGAGGAAGCACACTATCTCATCAACAACACGTTCACCGGCATCAAATTCACCAGAGAAGAAGAAAACAACAATCAACTCCCATTGCTAGACATCACGGTGGAACAAGGGACCAACAGTGAATTCCTTACCAAAGTGTATAGGAAGTGATATGGACAAGACCAGATGCCCTCAAACATTTGAAGAAGGTAGCCCAGACCCTAATCTTTCTAGTTGTTTTAAGCAGGTATAAGGTGGATATTCCAGGAGTGATGCAGATGGTCAAACTACATTTCAAAGAAGAATGATCAGCAAGTCACAGTGATGTGCAGTCTGTCGCCAATACTGTCCACCGGACCATTGGGCTTCACCACGAGCACTCTATGGGAGTGGGCATGTGCTGCACAGTACTCTGTGAGGATCAATCTCTTTGGAAACAGATAATTAGCAATGACCAAAAGCAACTAATTGTTAATAACAGAATTCACAAGTCACTGAATTCCTTTGACATTGAAGCCCACTGTGACTGCACTGATTCTATTTATTGTGCTAATCTCCTGCAGTTTTCTCATATTGTTGCACAGTGTTTCTATCCAAAAGAAAATCCCTTGATCATGTAAAATTAAATCCACCTCCGTCAGACTTCTAGATAGTGCATTCCTTGTCTTAGTATTCACTGCACGAGAAGGATTATCCTCAAATGACCCTTAATGATTTTGCACATCACTTTCAGTCTATGATTTCTCATTCTTTTTTCTTTGGAGCAGAAACATCTTATCTCTATCTAATCCATCCCGCCTGTTCATGAAAACCAATATTAAATCTCCTCTCAACCTTCTTCTTTCCCATAAAAAAAGTACCAGCTTTTTCAATCTATCCTCATCATTGAAGTTTCTCATTCCTGGAGCCATTCTTATAAATTGTTCTGTACTCCCTCCAATGCAGTCACACTTTTCCTATTATGTTATACCCAGAATTGTTCACAATAGGCCAGATGATGTCTACTGACTCTCTTGTAGAAGTTCATCATCACATCCTTGCTGTTTTACTCTATGCAACTCTTAACCAAACTAAGAACATGACGGGCTTATTATCTAGCTCCACCTGTCACTTTCAGTCATCTTTGACATCTACTCCCAAGTTACTCTGCTCCTACACTTCCTTCGGAATTGTGCCTTCTATGCTGTTCTTCTCTCCAAGGTT